>NW_023503616.1:900334-1200445 GCF_014529535.1 Bradysia coprophila
CGGTATTGAAAAATTGTGTGCCAGCTCACCTTTTACGTACTTGAAAAATGCGTTGCTTTAGCACCGTGTGCCAGATAACCCCACGCCCCTGTTAAGAAATGCAATCAAAAGGCTTTCCGTTCATTTGAATGAACGTTTTCGTCTTCTTATTTTCCTCATAATCAGAGGGAATGACGAACCAAACATTTTTCTCTCAACAATAAAATGTATGCGATCAAAGGCTCTCTAGAGGTAGAGAGCCTTTGATGCGATCTAAATTGTTTCGTTTCAAAACTGAACAAACTCATACAAAGCTACATAGACCAGGATGTTGAACTTGCCGCGGAACCATCGTTGATTTATCGTTTGATCGAAATTCATTGAGCCATCTAACACTGTGGCTCAAAATATCTTGGCGTAGTGCCTTTGAATACGCGTACAACATGACAAACTTTTCGCCCATCAAAAATTGGTTGATATGGAACCGCGGATGACCGGGCTCCAGTTAAAATACGATTAATAAAATAGTTGTAAGAGGGCGGCAACACTGTTTTGCTGGTTCAGTGGACTTTTTGAGGGACAACCGTTGACAATTCGAAAGAGAGCAAATTCAAAAGGAAAATACATACTCAAAGGAATAAAAAAAGTCGCTGAACCAAATACGTGCTTCGAATGGCAGAATTTATTTACAAGAAGACTTCATATTATTAGGACTTTGTAGCTTCACTTTGAGCAACTGGTTGAATTTCATCCCGTTTAAGAACAATTAACTCAAAATCCAGAAAATGAATATCGCGCAGCTACCCATTGAGATGCTGATTAAAATCTTCGGCTATCTGCCAAGATATCGTCTCGTCAACAAACTATTCTATAATGTGGCATGCAAAGTTAATGACCGAAATGTTTGTCTGCGGATCGGTGATCGTACCTTTGTAAGAATTTTGCTCTTCAATTTAGAAAAATTTCTAATTTTAAAATCGACTCTCGCAGAAGCACAACTGGATACCGAGCATCATAAAATCAACCAAGCAAATATCGAAATTGGACATGTATTTATTCTTTATTTCGGACGATGAGGCAACTCACCGAGCTATGATTCAGATTGTTACCAAATTTGGTGTCTTCATCAAATGCTTAAGAATTATTGGCGCTAGAGTGAATATCAAAATGTCAGACTTTCTGGATATTTTGTCATTGATTCCAAATGTGGAACACTTGGTCTTCCATAATCTCTGTTTGCAGAACGAGAGAGCAGATAAGCAGCAAAGAACATTTGATGACAACGACCTGAATTTACATCAGTTGAAAAGATTGCAATTTAAAGGAAAAAATAATGTTCGAAAAGACAAATTTTTGGCCGTTTTCGACCCCGTTGGGGTGTTAAGGGAACTGGAACTATGCACTTTCATTTTCAGTGAAGCGGTCATTCTATTCAAACGACAACCGAATATCAAGAAATTGGAAATTACATCGTTTGCCAGCAATGGCACGGATTCCTTTGGTATTTTAGACAATCTGCAGCTTGAATCGCTCGTAATAAATGATCACCGTCCTGGTGATATTAAAACAATATTGTCGAAGCAGACGGCATTGAGAACATTGTCACTACCTTCTTATATGGACGCAGATGACGATTTAATGAACTTTGTTGCCAGTCAAACCACTGCATTGGAGAAACTCTCAATTCACTTATCTACACCACCATCACCTTTGAGTATCTCGAATATTGGCAAAATGAAATGTTTGAAAGACCTGTCGGTTTCGCTGAACATAATGGAATCAACGTTTCGATTGGAATCATTGGCTAGTTATCCTAACGGAATTACATCACTGTTTCTATGTCATGAATGGTTGAACGTAAATCTTATCGAAGTATTGGCTAGGGCGTCTCGAATTTTGCAAATTTTAAGGACCGCCTCTACAAAACTACCGAAGAAACCGATGGTCCAAAAGGTGCCACTGCCAAGATTGTCTAACATCGAAAATGTGACCTTTTGGTTTTTAACTTATATTTCCTGAGAGACAAATGATTTTGTTTAGCCTGTGGTATGAGGTGGTAGAGGAGGTCGAGCACTGCCAGTACACTAGGCATGTCCCGATCGGATATACACTTGAAATCACTTTTTTACATTTTAGAATGGAATTTTTAAGAGTGGCCACGTCGCCCACGAAGCAAGCGCAGACACTGCAACCGGTGCTGTTGAGTCGAGGACACCTTGGCCAATAAGTATACATAATATTCCATGACAGTAGCTGAACTCTTTCACAAAATAATTGTGATGTCGATGTGGCACTTGTATTGAAACAATATGCTACGAACTTCAATTTTTCGTAAATATATCGAAAAATGTGTATAATTTGTGTATTTGCAACGAAATCGACTTATTACTACTATTCGTGGGTGAAATAACTAATTAAATCGATTATTTCTCGTTTTTCTCATAAATTTCACTTTATTCAGATTTTGTAGTACAAGTGTGGACTCGCTTGACGAACGAATAATAAGGTCCTATCCTTACGAGAAAATGCAAGGCCTTAGCGCCTCCAAAAGTTTGTGTTTTCTGTGTTTTTAGAGGTTAGTTTGAAAGATCTTAGATTTCAGAACATAAATTTATTCACATCTTCAACATGGTTCTTCTTTTCACTATTCTAATAAATAGGTTTCTTCCAAGGTCGTTCAAAATGTCAATCGTCATCCACAGAGAAGCCAACACAACCTCACTTTGAAGTTTTAACGAAGAAATTTGTTTAAGTTGCGGTTATGTTTGCTTCTGTGGATGACGGTCGGTTGTTTTCGGCCTGTCAAAATTCGTTTTTACCGTACGATGGAAGAAACCTATAGTTAACTAAGACACTTATTTTGGATGAAGTCTTCAAATGATAACACTTCAGATGTCATAGAAGTTTCTTATTATTTTCGGTTCACTTTCCCGTTTGACGATTAACTTTGCTTTTCCATTGAACGTTATACTGTTGTCTGCATTGATAGATATCTCGTTTGGCAAAATATTGTTATTCCTTAATGTCTGCATCGCTTCTTTAATTGTAATTTGAACGGTCTCATCAGAATCTGCGTGAGTAATTTTCGCAATGATTGTTCCTTTAATTTTTTGTCTTAAATTCAACTTCGTTTCCAGAACTAAAGTTCGAACTGAGTAATTGACTAAAATCCGTTTTTTCGGTGGAATGATAATTTCTTGCTCATCGTCTCGGAAATTATATAAACCGTTTTCGCGACCATGCTTCTTTAAGTTCGATAAATCAAAAGCACCGGATAATGTAACTTCCGCTTCCGTATTTGTGCTAGTCCTATCACCGAGAATATTCAAAATTACGTTCTCATCATCAGAATTCAAAACAGGATCCATTGATTCTTCGATTTTGTTATTAGTTTTATTCAGTCCAGTAGTAACTTGAAACGAAATTGTTTCCTTAGTTTCGTATTTACATTCTGGAATTTTAATGGACTGCGAGAGCGGAGATGTGTTGGCGACTCTCTTTTTATTGAAACAAATATTTTTAAATTCGATTGATGAGATTGGTTCAGAATTCTGGGTAACTTTAACCGTTAAAAATCTCAAATTCTCGGTGAAAATGGAAATATTGCGAGTATCCATTTTGTTTCGAAAGTTGTATCTGTTCTGACTCACATGATCGAAAAACACTGCCATTTCTAACAGTTCTATTAGGTCAAAATTTGCTACACTATCATCATCTTTGATTTTCACAGAATACGTTACATTAAAACCACCGCGAAATTTCCCATTCGTTGCCAAAACTGTTGCCGATGTTGGTGTTTTGTTAATTATTTTATTTTTGTTCCTATTCAACAAGTAATTATCTTTGAAATTCAAGTAGTTCAACATATTGAAAATTGTCTCGTCTTTGGTATCGTCTACCACTCCTAAATTTCTATTCTTGAAAATGGTTTCAAATTGCAATTTATTTCGAACTAAAAACAGTCCTTGTTCATTTTCTGATTTTGCGATGAGGAACAAGATGTCATCACCACTTTCGACGAAATATTTGAAATTTCCGTAGACATTTTTCACGTTCGTTGCTTTAGTCTCCTCATACCTTAAAACAAATGCGACACCGTTTTTAGTTGTAAAGTAAACATTGTTGTCCCGATCAATATTTAATGAGGAAAATTTTTGATTTGTCGTAATTACTTTTGATGTCAGTTCACCAGGTCCGAGCATATGCAATTCATCGTTGTCCGTAATAAAAAATAAATTATTAAATCTATCTGAATTCAAATGAAGCACTTCACCTTCGACATCAATAACATTTGTAGCTTTTGTTTCATTAACTTTTACTGACATTATGCTGGAATTACCATCATTTGATTGGACGTAATAAACGTCATTCGCAGAATTACTCAAATACAAATCAGGACTATAACCCTCAACCAGCGTTTTCACAACCGTTTCTCCTCCATTTAATTTGAAAAGTGCACCGCCAGTTTTGAAGTAAATGACATCATATTTCCTGTCCCCAAACACCTCTACATATCTACCGAATTTCGTATTGATTCCATCAATCCGAACAGCTTCCGGCATTCCGGATCTCAAAACAAAGGCACCATCGTAGTCCGTACCGAAATATACGTTATCGTTTTTATCCACCACAAACGAACTAATTTGACTTTCCGTTGCGCGGACCTTAAAAGGTGTTATCTCGTCTTCCTCCAATACGTGCAAACCGTTGCCCGATCCGAAGAAGATGTTATTACGATTATCTGCAAAGACGTGGCTAAGGTGACCCGTCACTCCGCGGATTTCTATCGGAATGTTGCTGTTTTTTCGCAATACAAACGGCACATACTTTTCCAAATCGTTCGAAAAGGTGATGAAATAAACATTAGCCGAATTGTCAATAGCCAATGAAATGATGGAATTGGCGACTGTATGGATTACAGTTAAACTAGTTTCAGTTGGTTTTAATGCGAAAATTGTTTCTCCACCCAGATACGTTGATGTGAAATATAAAACTTTATTTTTGACCTGGAAATTTTGGATTTCGGTAAAATTACCAGTACTTAAACCTTCTGATGTTGAAAGCATATTAATTTCGGTCGCAGTAACTGCTTCTGGCTTCAACACATACAATTTGGATGTAAATTGAAAGTACACATTGTCGTCATCATCAATCGAAAGAAAATAATTAAAATCGTCGGCTAATTCAAACATTTTGGTCAACTTTTTCTCACGACTCGTTAGCGTATATAGCGCGTGATTTGTGCGAAAATAAACTTCGTCTTTACTATCGATAACAATAGACGTAACACCTCCATTGCTTTTAATATCTTTGAGTTTTATTGCAGTGGTTTGATTCGGTTCAATTAAGTAAATGTATCCTGCAAATCCTCCCACGTAGACATTATTTTCCTTGTCTACAGCAATTTTATTTGGATTAGCCATGCTTTCAAGTGTATAGCTACCGATCGTCTGTTCGACGCCACTGATCCTAATCAAACGCTGGTCTTCTTTTCTCAAAACGAACATATTTTCACCTGATCGCATGCTGTCTCCATAATTACCGAAATAAACATTTCCATTGCCATCAACCACACCAAAGTCAACGGCAAACCCATCCGTAACATGAATCTTATTCGATCTGGTTCTGCCGCATGTCAATACCGATAATCCTTGCTTCGTACCGAAATAAAGAAGATCGGAAGATGAATCCAGTAAAATTGTTGTGAATTCCGGAAATCCATCAATTTTCGTTTCACTGGTTGAATTTTCTTGTCGTACAAATAAACCGTTAACATTCGAATAGTAAAAAAATCCGTTGTGTACGATTCGACTTTCTGGATATCTATTCTTTGGAAGTTCGGTCGAGGCTACATTTTCTACATATTTGTGGTTCAATTCCATGTAATCGTCGGTTGATGTTATTTCCAATCGTTTTTCACAGAAATTGTTATTTTGTTCACAAATTGAAGTTACACAATGAGTCATCATCATCACCATCATCAACAGTATTTTTATAAAAGTCTCGTTGATATGGTGTCTCATTTTGAAAATAATTTATAACTTTACGAATTTATGGAAAGTTTTCGGAATTTTAATCACCATATACGTAGTGTTGTCTTATCTCAAAACTATTGTCGTTTACCTCTTGAAGACAAATTTTAACTAAACGACTGACGATGGAGATTATCATGCACACTATACTCATTCTGAAATTCCAATAATAAACTCGTTCCACTGACCCTTGTGCTACGTGCTCTGGTCTCATATAAACTATAGTCTGTAGAATAGAATAGAATCAAGAAAAGAAAATTGATGCGAATAAAGTGATAGCATCCAACTAGAGTTGCATATTGTGTTGTTCAATGAAAACCAGTTATCAAAACCAATAAATTTAAATATTTTTCAATATTACCTACTCTCTGAAGAACAGTCTGTGAATATTTTTAAATGATTCATTTGGTTATTTCCCTGTTTACAAGCGCACTTTAGGCATTTTACCACTTCTACTTTATCACTTTTGTCGCATTTTGTTTTAAATAATATTGAAGTTCAATTTCAAGTATTAATTGAATGGGCTTTTCATGCATGTTTAAGGATCTGCCCTTAATTCAAAGAATTTACATCTATAGAATTAAAGACCGAATTTAAGATTTCATTTATAAAAAATTGAGATGCATAGATGAATAGGAAATGTTTGTCGAACAGTTGAAAGAGTACACGCAAAGCACCTAGCAGGGTAATAGAGGTTTTACACGTCAAATAGAGTAGTATTTTCTTACCAATAATACCATTAGCAGCCTTAATGGTAATTTTGCCATGACATTAAGAAAAAAAACGTATGAAAATATTCGCATACTTCGATTAAAGTACTACTTTTTTTTCTATTACCCTGCTAGGTGCTTTGGTAAACGTTAATTAACAAAATTGGTTCAATTTAATTTGGGGTTACTGCTTATTTAAGTCTATTGTCAATGTTGCCTGTCTGTGAAAGTAATAAAAAATTACGGTAAGTTCGAAATGACGAAGTTAGTATTAAGTCTCACAGTAGTACATTGATGTTCATTATTTTTACTGATCTTCAAACAACTCTGAAGGAGCTCTCCTCGAAAGAACTATATAGATGTCAGATGGAGCGAAATTTCAACACGAGTGTGTTTCAGCTGAACCACACATACAATAAAAACTCTTTATGCAATTCAGTGATGATATTTACAACTTACGCAGCCTGCGTGCAATGTTATATGAACGTATTTTATCGCACTAGTGCAAGGGACTTTATCGCACTAGTGCGAAAAAGGCCACGTGTTGCTGATTTCAAACTATGAATATCTTCGATATTTATTCGATTTTCTTCATTGCATACACAGAGAAAAAAAGTCGGATTAAATGTTTAATCTACGGAAAGATTACGAATATTTTAAATATTTTGAAAGATTTCGTTTCAATCTTTTTTCAAAGATTACAAAAATTAAATCTTTCGATAGATTGCGTTTCGGGTTAAAATGGCTAAAATTGATAGTAGCAATAATATTTTCCATACGCTTATGATACTTTTCAATAGTTTTGCCAGGCTCAACTTCCTTATCGTTGCTCATACAGATTTATGATAATAGTTAATTAAATAAATGGAAAAATGAAAAAAAAATGTTGCCTTCGATTAGGATTTGAACTCGTTTACTATAATGGTTACCTCAGTTGGTACAAAGGTTTCGTTCAGAAGATTATTTTTTAATCTTTGAAAGAGTAAAATCTCCGCAACAACGGTTCGAAAATAATCTTGCTAAGATTAAGAACCCAATAGCTCAGTGGTAAAGTACAGGACTGGAGATACGGAGATACCGAGGTGAACGAGTTCAAATCCTGATCATAGTAAGTAAAAAAAAAACATTTAATTTCAATTAAACAAATAAAATTTCCAATTTCAGAATAAATAAAACAAATAAGTCTTACTCCAATATTCAAATAAATTTTGGAAAAAAATTTTTAATTTCAAAATAAAAAAATGAAATCTCTTGGAAGATTTCGATCTAATCCATCGACAGATTATTTTCGAAAGATTAAATGCAGGTAATCTTTGGAAAAATTAGATTTCAATCCAAAAATAAATTTGGTCCTATATGTAATCTGAAAAAGATTTAAATCTAATCCAGGATTTTTGTCTGTGTAAAACGTTGTATGCAACACGAATCGAATGCTAGCATATTATCGCACACGACTACCTCTTGCCAACCTCGGCTTCGCCTCGGACTGCAGAGTAGAGTGGCAATAACCGATCGAAAAACAATTGAGAAGGTAGTAACAATTTTTTGAAATATTACTTAAAGCAGGAAGAGCAGTACAGTAATGTCGATGTTTACCCATTATCCTCTAATTAGGTTGAAAATCTCAATAAAAATTGTAATTTTGTCTCGGTTCTTCACATATAACAGGGACTATTTTTGGTAACGTGTTTACATGTCTAGTTCCTGTACAACATTGCCATTTTATAACAGATAAGATTTCCCCAATTTCCGTCCGCGATGTTAAACTTATCCGGGTATTCATAGAATATTTTAGCAGTTAGGAAATGTATGTTAGTAACGGAGTCGATAGAGAATTAGTTCCGCGCACAATTGTTATGTCTTAGGTCAACAAGTTCAAGCTCTAATTAATGGATGCTATTAAATAATTAAATGGTTTTAATTTCGTCATATAAACAGGGTGTTTATTTGAGGTCACATATTTTCGGTACTGTTTCCCATCTCGTACTTACAATTTCCATGTCAGGTTACGTTTGTCTATACAATTAATTAAAAATTTATTGTAATGACATGCAAAAGTTAGTTATAAATCAATATTAAGCGTAAGAATATAACAGAGTGGAATTCAACAGAGTAAATTTCCACACACCGCTGTCTAATTTTAGTTTGTTTATTTTCCTCCGTGATATCCATAATATTTTCCTCGAAGACTTTTCGACAAGAAGGTGGTTAGAAAACTTTTTGTCAATTTCTTTGTCGATTGTTCCCGACTATTCCTTGCACAAAAGAATCGAAATCCTAAATACTCGTCTGATGTAATTCATCACACATGAAATATTGTGCTATGAAATGGTCTTGCTATTTGTAAAACTCTGATCATGTTTAGTAGTTAAAAGTGAATTCGAGATGAAATATAAATTGAAAAAAATAGTGAATTTGGCATACCATTTCTTGAAAATTCACGGACTGATTCCGTTCCATTTCGATTTTGATAAACAAAAGGCTTTCCTCACTACTGCATCATTCTTTTATTCTATCGTTTTCACTTTAGTTTGTTGGTCCTGTCTCACATATTACGTCTGTGGCATATGTAGTTTGATTATTCGAATCGAACAAGATTTACTAATGTTGTTCGTCTTACTTATTGATATGGTAACTGCATTTTACAAAGCATTTTGGGTGTACATCATTCAACTCGTTAAAAGACGCAAGATCGTTGACTCAATAAATTCGTTTATGAAATTATGTAAACTGATTTTCGGACCAGAATGTAATCTGAAGACATGTTTCTCCGATTCAAAATTGAGGAGTACTTGTAAGAAGAAATGTTTGTCTGTTAGTGTACAAATAATATCGTTGGCCGTTGCATTCAGCACGTATGAGTACAATGTATCGTTCTACTATACGATACAAAACGCAGTCCTCATTTTGGGGGTAAATATTGTGACCACTATCGTCAATAGTGTTTTCTATTGTGGCAGCATGTTATTCATTGCTCGATTCTACCAAATTTTGAATGAAAAAATGAGAAGTTTAAGTGAATCAAAGAACTGTTCCTCCGATGTGAATAGTGTCCGTGCCCTTGACCAAATAGCATTTATTTATGATCAAATTACCACCTTTACGGCTAAGGTATGTGACATATACGTCTTTCAAATAATCATTTCACTTGTCGGAATAATTATATGGACAACTGCATCTGTGAGTATAGTGTCACGGTAGTGTTTATTGATTCACCAGCCTAATAAAATAATTCTTTGCAGTTGTTCTTTGCTTACGTTAAATTAATGAATATGAAAGAGAAACCGTACATCATAAGTATAGTGGCTTCTATGGGATACTTGACCTTTTACTTAGTTGAAATTTACAGCCTATGCTCTATCACAAACTCAGTGGAAAAATCAGTAAATTTTAAACTTGATCGACTGAAAAATTTATTTGAAAATTGTTTTTACGTTAAGGCAATACGAATGGCCATATCACTGCATAGTATTGTCGCATTATACGAACAGAAAATAATTGAGAGAAAGGTAATTACTGCGATAGATAAGGAAAATGAAGGAAAAAATGGAAAATTACAAAATAATGTAGAATGTTTTATAGTGTAGAGTAGACCATAGGTTGTCGTTAAAAACAGTCCAAGTTCACCACATTAACTAAAACTATGTATCGAATTTGACCCAACGATTTTACTTTCATTTCTGTGGGCACCTCATTCACAAAAATCAATTTCAGATCGTCACACTTTCCTTGCGAATTCTACACCGTCAACCCAAATGCAAAGCATATGGATTGTTTGCCATAGATAAGCAGATTTTGTTTGCGGTACGGTTTCCGGTATCATCTGGCTTAGCTTTTAATGTTCACAATAGTTTGATTGCAGGCCTTTTCGTCCATTATTGCGTATCTTGTAATTTTAGTTCAATTTCAACTTGAGTGTCGATACTGTAAGGCTGATGAATGAGCACGAGCTGATAAAAACGGGCTGATTCTATCTGATGATACTGGATGCTGGAGGTGGAAATCATGCTCTCGGAGTTTTTGAAAATCGTTTTCGGCCCAGTCAAATCAGGGCCTATTTTCAATTCATTAAATTCATTAAAATTCACGAAAATTCATTAAAATTCATGAAAATTCAATAATGAATTTTAATGAAATTAATTTCAAGCCTTTATAAATAATAAAAAAATGAAGATTTACACTGTTGTTGCACTTTTATATGATTTTTATTTCACATAGTTTGAACCGTCCGAACTCGACCCGAACTTGGATTAATTTTCGGGTCTTGTTTTTCAAAATATCAACGAAATATTTGAGAAGCTGAGGAAAAAACTTACTAATTTATACATTTTGCCGTCTATGAAAGGTTGCAAAACGTCCTCTACAAGGACCACTAAACTGAAGAGTGACATATTTAACAATGTTAACACAGTTTTCGCATCTAGTTTCGCTGCCTATTGTTATACTCTTTGGATACCCTCTCATTACATAAATATTTTACTGAGAAGTGAAAAACAGATGAGGCTACGCTATTGAGTTGATATTAATTCTCGGTATTTATTTTACTCAATAGTTGGGTTAGGGTAGAACAATGGTCAAAGTGACTAGTTTCACAAAACAAGTGAAATGCATAATCAAAAAATGATCAGATTAACCGTTTATCATCAATTACAGCAACATATTAAACTAAATCATGAAAATTTTAGGTGTTATAAATAACTTACGTAGATTTTTATGGGAATTCCATAGTTCACTATCAGTTCAACAGGAGATAAGCGAGGAAAAAAATATTGGAATGGTTGAATTGGTATTATCGGCTAAAATTTCGAGTGGAACGATAATAATTTACCCTAATACTTTCAGACGTCTGACGCATGTATAAATCTAAATAAGGAAGTGATGAAATACAATTCTGTGTGATCTGTGTTTATGAAAACAAATACTCTTTCACGCGGGATTACTGATGTAGATCAAAGTTTGTAATGATTAATGAAACCTTGCTGGAAATATTCAAAACCCACAGACTAGCATCTTTACCCTGCCGAGAATTAGTTTATTTCAAAATTCTATATATCTATTTTAACTCTAAATACAGTGTAAATTAACAGCTCCCTGTCACACGTAGTATAACGTGTTGTGAGCCATATAATCATAAGGAGACTCAGGCTTAGCAGCATTAATAATTTGCGAGAAATATTCGCAAATGTCACGAAATTGTGGTCTGCACTTCGGATCAACTTGCCAGCATGAGCACATCAGTTCGTAGATTCCAGATGTACAAAGAACCGGTCTTCGTAGTCGATGTCCACTTTTTATCAAATCGACAAATTCGACCGACCAATTGAATTCTCGGAAAGGCATTTCGCATAAGGTGAAAAATTCCCAGAGAGTGACTGCATACGACCAAACATCTGTTTTTGATGAGAACTCTCTCGAGCATAGGCTTTCAGGGGCCATCCAGCGCCACGGTAATGGATCCTATAATTTTCAGATTTTCTACTTAATTTTTCGATTGTCACACAATGCTGATGCAACCCCCTTCCAACTTCAGAGCTAGATATTTTTTTTATGAGCAACCCCCCGTAACTAAAAAAAAAATAATTTGAAAAATACCTCCTGCTTTTTGATGTAATTAAGGTCATTGTATAAGTATCTGCTAAAACCGAAATCAGCAATTTTGATGCACATACTCTCAGTGAGCAAAATGTTTCTAGCTGCAATGTCCCCGTGTCTATTGAATAAGATATTATAGTGAATATGGAGCGAAACAAGAGGCTTTGTAATGCCTAGTATTTACATAATTTTTTTGTTTGCTAAATAATCCATTCCGGAAGATGTCTGGCACGCCCATTTCAAAATATCCAACGTCGTCAAAGATTCGTAAAAATTTTGGTAATGTTCGTGACAAACTGGGTTGGTAACGATAATTTGGTCACCAACAATCATATTTTGAAACAATCCTTTTCTGGCCTTAATGTAATTATCGATGCTTCCATGCGCACAAAATTCCACAACAATGTAAAGTTTACCAAGCTTGAGTTCACCAGTACATGCTCCAATAAGGTTTACAATGTGCTCATGTCGTCCAACACGAGACAACATTTTAAGCTCGGCCAAAAGAGAACGGAAATAACAGCTATCTGCATTTGAGTTCATTGTTTTTACAGCTACCGTTAAAGACCCTTCAGCCGATGCAGTCTTGAGTGTCCCCTTGAATACTTGACCAAATCTACCTTTGCCTAATAGATTCTATTCCAGCGAAAGATTTCTGAATAGAATTTCGTAAGCTTTGTTGTACGGAAGCTTATCAAAATCCAAATGATTAGATTGCTGGTTCTCGTTTCCATTTTCGAAAGTCTGAATGTCAGTATCACTCAATTTAGCTAAATTAGGTGAGAAGATTTCACACATTTTGTTAACGTAATATTAGACATGAACCAAAGCACCTTGAATGAACTTACAATGTGACGTCAAACACTTCCTCCGGCGATCTATAAAATTATAAACAATTAGAAAGGACAAAAATTTGTACACAGCTAACGCCATTAATATTGCTGAAACGAGAGAGTGTGGAGCTTCTATAGCAACCAATTGCCCTACCATGGCGAGTAACCAAATAATGAAAAATATCACACCGTATTTGAAATACATTTGTATGCGACACATGTTCATCTGCAACATTTCTTAATATAAAGGTGCAAACTTAAACATTACGAACTTACTTTTGAAAGAGAATTGTGAAGGAATATTGAACCCATAATACAACCAATATGGTTAAGGTAAAAATACGTCCACATCACAAGGTATTTCGTTTTTTGTCGGCAATCAGTTCCATATACGGAGGAAATTTCAATAGTCAAAATTGACATCAACAAAAAGTGTATACCCTAAAAAAAAGCGAATTCCTAATTCTGGGACGTTATAATAAACAGACTGACCTTACAGCTTCGATTACAGCTACAGTCTCGATCTGCGTTTTGTCCGAAAAATCAAATGAATTTTTCGGCAAATATGTCCCAGCTCGAAGTTCTACCACTTCCATGTTAACTTGCGAAGATATGAAGCACTGTTGAAATTCCACTGTCTTCTCACCAGAAAATAATTTCTTACCAAAATTTCTTTTGTAATCAAATTCAAAATTCAATACTACGAATCTGTACGAAAATTCCTTTCATTGCATATGATCAGTAATCTAATCTTCTTTTTTTAAACAGTGCCATAACTGCATGGGTGCGAGGGTTAGCTGGCTTTATGTTGGAGTCGCAGAAACTTTAATCCAATGGCTTTCAATTCCTCTGCTAAAGGTACAAAAGTTTTTGTCTATTCATTTTCTTTCGAATGTTTGACTACAATTAGTAAGCAGATATCACTAGGTAAAAATCAGTCAGTTACGTCTTAAAGAACAAAATAGAAGAACCTATAAATCGTTTATGAACGTTCGTAGAACTTCGAAAGAGCTTACCGTGATTATATGCATAGCATTGCATACCCTAGTTACGACCCTGCTGTAAAATGAATCGGCAAAGATAAGTGGGACAAAATTTAAAACAGAGATATTATGCGCATTATTAATATTTTTTATCTAAGTTGGATTGCTGGTCAGCGAATATTCAATTGGCTACAGGTTTTATTGCCCCTGCCACACACATGCATTGCTGGGGAATATTTGAATTGTTTGTGAAAACAAAAATAGAAACACAACAAAAGATGCCATGACATCAGTGTTAGAACTTACTCTCATGCACTGGGGTGATCCATAGTCTATTATACATCAAATGATGGAATCGTGAGACCCAGTTACAGGTTCACACACAAAAAGTTGCAATTAGCGAATGTGTGCCTTATACACAAAAATAAATCATTCGATGTGGAAGTAGTACATTAATACTTTCGATCTTGGATCTAGGGTGATTCGTTTTATTCTATTGAACTGGGTAAAGAGAAGCATCCTCGGCTCAACTTGTTACAACGTACAGCACTTCTAAATTACGATAGTTTTTAACTTAATACCAGTCTGCTCCAATGAACAGCACCAAGTTTAAATTAATAGGGATATTGCGTTTTTCAGCTATAATTATAAGGAAAAACTGAAAATTGTAAGTAACTTCTCCATACGAAGTTTATCAAATTGCCAAAAATTATCAAAAATCTCGTCTTCGGCTCGGATATGCAAACTCGTGAAAATAACACTATCCAAACCTCGTAGCTTAAGCCCTCGTGAATTTTAAAGCGCATCCAATGTAATCTAATATGATTTGCAAATTGTAAGAAAATTTGATGTCCACGATTGAAACGGTCATAAAACTCAGTGAGACTTTTAACCTTTTGAGTACTGATGTTAACAGAAATGAATTCCAATTGCGATGATTTCAGTCATTATAACTTGACGTGACTAGAAACGGCATTAATAAAACAAATAACGGCTGGACGAACAATCATGGTTAAGAAAGTGTAAGTATGTTTCCAGAAACTCCAATTATATTTTCTTCTCTCTTTCACGTACATAAAACATTAAATCTAAGAATCAATCATTATTAATATGCAATTCGTCAATGGGTAGGACATGAAAATCGTCGGTTGTAACTACATAGACCTTCATCTTGTACGACACTGACTTGGGCTGAAATTTCTCGACCAACGTCTCGATCCGTTTCTGCTCTTTGTTATTCGAGACCTTGAAAGTTATCGTTTTCTCATTACGAACTGGAATTTTAAAGATGCTTTCGAACTGATCTTTGGTTATGTTAGCATGTGTTTTTATGTGGAATCGACAGGATAATTGACTTATTCCGTTTGTATTCTCCAGTATTACCTTTGGAACGTCCACAAAATCGTGTGTGTCAATCATTAGCAACTCCAACATATTGCCACGAGTAACTAAGAAATTCTTGAACGTTTCGCCATAACCAAAGTCAGTTGTAAAGTGAACCGACACCTTCTTCAGGTTTGGAAAGAAGTCCAAATTCGCCAGCAGATTGACTTGAACGTGATTGGACAGCGTCACGTCAATAAATGTGACCTTAGGCACTTCACGTATTAAGCGAAATAAATCTCGATTGTGATCAGAATCGCAACCGAGACGAATGTCGGTAACATTTTTAAGAGCAGCGAATCGCTTAACGGAACAGCACGAACCACATCCAAACGACAATTGAACCGACTGTACTGTTGGGTAATGTTGCGCAAGTTGAAAAATGTATTCATCTTCCATTACATACGCTTCGATTTCCTTCAATTTTGGATAATTATGGCTTAACAAAATCGTTAAATTCGAAACTCGATCGAGGATCAGTCTTTCAAGTCCAGTACAAGCATGCAAGACCCGTCTCATCTTAGGATTATGTACCAAACCCACACTTGGAATCATCACATGAAGTTCATAACTGTGATCATCACCTTCAGATTTATCGATGCTAGTTTTTCCAAGCAAACACAGTAATCCTGCAGCTTTCAAATTTTTATCCGCCTTTTTAACCTACGATGAGACAAATTTAGGGAATCTTAATCACTAATCTGTCGCCTCAGCAACTCACAAGTCGGTGAGCCCAAATGGAGATTTCCTTGATCTGACTTCCCACTCTAACCAAAGTCTCCACCTTTAAATTTTCATTCGGATCGTTCGCATCGCTAAAGCCAAAATTAAATCCGTCCAGACTTTGTAGTTTCCCAATTCTCTCCGACATGTCGCCACTGCCTTTAAGATCCATATATTGATTACACTATGGACAACAAAATAAACATGAAATCCAGTACTGACGTGAAAACTTGATTATAGATCTCTTCGTTTGGTGAAACTGATGACGGAAAGGTGAGGAATGGTGGGGAAAAGTGTGCAAACTAATTGAAACCAACTTCACAATTTCACATAGTAATGAATAAGTGAGTGCGTCCAATTCTTTGAAATGAATGTAAATGAACTAAATACGGGGAATTCCCTTAGAAGCAAAGTTGGTTGTCATTAGTTTGCACACAAAACTGAACCGTCGATCGTCACGCCAGCGGTCATTTTAGTGATCTATATTTGAAAAGCAGAAAGATAAACTTCGTACCAGTAGTCCTCGCCTACTACACTTAAATTAACACGATTATCAAACTGAAATGCACTCTTAAGTTGCTTTAACTGTGTCTTTAACTCGAAAACGAGATGTAACGAGACATTTGACTACTTCTTCAAACGAAGTTTTGTAATGCTTTTACAATGGATAACTGTCAGGTAAAATCCCGCCTGCATGGATTCTACTCACAGTAGTCCCTTTATACAGGGTGAAAAAGTGAGAGAGAAAAACGTTAGTTGCTTCTATTGACTTTTTTCTTATAATTTTCTTAATTTATAGTAGACTAGTAAAGACCCGGCCTTGCCCGGGATTGCTTTAATCACAAAATATTTAAATGTTTTCACGCTTTTTTATTTCACAAGTTAAAAATTTTCTTTCAAAGAACATTTTCACGCGTCAAAAATAAATTTTCTTCAAAACATATTTTCAGGTGCCAAAAAAAATGTTTTCATCCGTCAAAACATTTTACGCGTAGAAAAAGGTTTCCCTGTTTAAGTAACGTATCTGCCTACGACGTAAACAACTCAAAAATTTCACGCGTCAAATAACGCGTGAATTTGAATTTTTTTCACTGCTTCGAGCTAACTTTTCTCATTAGTCGATATATCAAGTTAGAAGTCCTTAGGACTTTCGGTTTGGGCTCCTATAGAGAGACAAACAAACAAACTTTGGACTTTATATTGTAGATAGTCTTCAGATCACAATTTTGTGTGTAAAAGTTCCTCTATCGCTTCTTGTAATTAATTTAATTAAAATTCAATAATGACCTTGAAATATACTATGCTAGAAATTTAATAATTTAATTTTAATGTCAAAGTGCTCGAGCATTTGGGAGAGTCCGAGGTTAGGTATGCAGTGGGTGGATCAATTCCCTTGACTGATGAAGTTATCAAAACTCAATACTCTTAATTAAATACGCCCAACCGTGCTGCGACATTTTAAAACGACTTAACTAGGAACAATAAAATCGAAGACTTTCTCGGCATTTTTCACTCTCTTGTAAAACATAAACTTGAATTGTGTCAAAATTTTTAAAAATCAGGTCGAATTACTTCAGTTAAGGATCATGAAAAATTTAGGGACACACTCCTTTGACATAACTCCCATTGTTTATCTATGAACCAGATCTCATGAATTTGATTCTTCAATGAAACAAAAATTTAGAAGATGAGACATACCTAACTCATTATCCCATCAAGTTAAAAGCGGATAAAAGGCAACCATTCTTTTGGGAACAACCCATCCGATCATTAGTCCGACATTGTCCATCTTGAACCCAAAAATGTATTCCTCGTCGAATAAAACCAATATTTTCAATTTTTTTGTTCAGAGACACAACAATTATCATGCCATCAAAAACCAGGTAAATATTTCAATTTCATTTATTTCCAAAAAAACTTCTTAAATTAAACACACAGCGTAGCTCCAGTATGCGTTACAATTCTAAGGAGCTACAACAGTTTAACATAAAATCAGATTAATAAAGTTGATATAAATCTAGACAACAAGGACAGCTAGCAAGGCGAAAAGTACCATGAGGTGATGGTTGTAACTTAAATCTTCATATTAAATTCTTAAACAGATAGAAGTGATATTTGCTCTTATTCGATCGTGATTTTCGTTTACAGCTGATTTAATTTAATTAAAATCGAGTCGCGTCAGTAAATACGCTTTCAATGAACGACAAAATTGATTGAGGGTAAGTGAATTTCTGATCGTTGGCGGAAGGCCATTAAATAGCGTCGGACCAGAATAAAGCAGGCAACGTTTACCATAGTTCGACGAAATCTAAGTTTCTTCAGCAAGTATGAATACCTTGTTTGGTAGCAATTAAGATTGTAAATATTATATTAGGAATAACTTCCTGGTCATTAGGCATTAGGTGGAAATGCCCATCTACGAACTCGACCTTAGAAATTTTATTCTTCGAATTAAGCCAAAGTAGTTTCTAAAATTGTTTCATATTTACTCAAGTTGTCATGTCATCAAAAAACCAGTCAAAAACTTTTTTAGGAATAAACTAATTCGTCTAAAATTATCCGTCTACGAACTCGGGAATGTTATTACTCGTGATTAAAATCAAATTTATGAAAATCGGTGACGATATTACATTGTTTGACTGGCTTGTTTAATCTCCTTTATGCACTTGTCGAGAAAATATCAACGGGTGTTTCCGCAGTGATCACAGAAAAAGAATGAACTGACACTTCTGCTGCAGCACTGACTCAAATTGTCATGCATATGTGAACTCTGAAATGTCTAAGATTGAAGTCACGTCAACCGAGAACAAAATTATTTTTTGTTTACAAACACTTTCTGTTCTGAACGAAAATGGATGCAAAACCATCGCAAATTTGTCGATTATGTTTACAAAATAGCGTCGATTCGGTGAATATTTGGCAGACATTTCAAGATTCTACAATTGCATCGATTTTGTCGAAACATTTTTGGTTCCAGGTAAGAGCACGAAAAGTTCATTATACGCGCAGTGGCGTTATTAACTTACTTGCAACTCCCTCCGTCAGCCCCATAAAGATGATGACATGCCCGAGTGGCTATGCCAATCATGCTGGATCCATACCGAAACATTTCATCAATTCTATGAGCGGGTATTGCTTGTTAATGAGCAAAAACACTACCGACGATCGAATGACGGGTTTCCTGTAGTTGCTGGTGATGATGATGTAATAAAAACAGAACTGGAAGACACCACCAGTACAGTTCTAGTTTTGGATTTGAATTCAGTCAAATTTGAAGAAACATCCTCCGAACCACCACCGCCAACGATCGAGAGCAAACATGAGAGTAGTTGTTCGGACGACAACGATGACAATATCGCAGATTCGCGACTTTCAACCGATGATGAGGACAACGACGATGACGACGACTACGAACTTTCAGGTGCCAATGACGCTGAAGAAGTCACCAAGTCAAAAACAAAACTACGGTCAACATCATCCCGCAGAAAGCGTACGGCGAAAATAGAAAAACAGGACGCTCAGATCCGTGAAATTTTTTCCATGACCTGCAACATCTGCGAAGATGTAACCCCATTCAATACTTGGATGGAAGTCAGAAGCCACTATCGTGAAGAACACAACACAAGTGGTTATCTGGTGTGCTGCGGCAATAAGTTCCCGACGCGTTATCTGATTATGGAACACGTCCTTCGTCACATCAATCCGAAGGCACACCAGTGCGATCAGTGCGATAGAGTTTGTTCGAATAAATTTGCCCTCAAATCACATATGGATAATGCTCATGCTCCAAAAGATGCACGCATCAACAAATGTAGTTCGTGTCCCAGCAGCTTTGTGACAGCAGGAGCGTTGAAGAAACATGTCCTCAACCAACATTCAGAAACTGGCGAACCGTTTCCTTGTGATGTATGCGGCAAGAGGTCAGATAGCGGTTTTCTTCTGTCGCTCTCCATTGATTTGATTTGTATTTACCAATTGGGTTCACTCTTTCAGTTATCGGTCGGAGATAAAGCTAAAGTCGCATCACCGCCTCATGCATAGCACAAAGCCTGATCACGTGTGCGAAATATGTGCTCGACGATGCAGAACTAAAGGTGCTCTTAAACGGCATATCTTGAATCAACATTCGACAACACCACATGCGAAACTACAATGCAACATTTGTGGTGCTTGGTGAGTGGATTTTTTTTTTCGTTCAGGAATTAAAAGAGTTTGTAATGTAAACGGTTCGGTCATAGGTTGACGCAGCCCTGCCTCAAGCGACATATGCAATCGATGCATGATGAAGCCTATCAACCTGTCAAATGTACCATTTGTGATAAATTGGTGAAAAATAAATTTGCATTGCCCAAACATATGCGAGGTGTTCATGGTGGCAGACGTCATCAGTGCGTACAGTGCGATAAGGCATTTAAGAATTCGACGCAGTTGAAGGTACAAGAAATTGAAGCATTTTCTTCCAGCTGCACTTTTTGTTAATTGCAGTGGGTTGAGTGTTGTTAATTTTGAAATTTAAGAAGTCGAATAATTGAAGACAACTTTCCGTTTCATTCTCAGGAACATGTTGCCTGCCACACCGGTGAGAGCTTGTATAATTGTCCATATTGTGACCAGAAATTCAAAGCGAATGCAAACTATTTTGCACATCGCCGACGGAAACATTACGCTGAGTATATGCGGGATCGGGACGCAGCGACAAAACGGAACTTCCACAAGACTGCATCGAATGAAAACGACGATAAAACGGAAAATGCTTAAGAAGTACTGCTGTCGATTGGTAGTTCGTCTCGGTCACTAACGTGTGCATGCTCGAAAATGTTACTAATAGAATATTCTGCACCTTCACTAATCCTTCGATCGATGGTGTTATTACGCTATTAAGGTAGGGGAAAGTAGAAAATTTATTCTTTTTTGTATCCATCGCAAAAACATTGTACCTATTCCAATTGCTAAAAGTCAATAGAGTTGGGGCAATTGGACCTTTTCGACGCAGAACGATATTCTTATCTGAAATTTGTTCTACAGTATGTCTGTAAAATGTGTAGACTATTTTATGAAATTCATTTGGCATAAAAATTACACCGCACTGCACCGCATTTGTCAGCTGCCGAAAACTTGACTGAGACAATTTTAGCCCGTGATAAGAAAAAAATTGTTTGACCTGCTCTGTAGCTACAACTATGTTTAGCCACATTTTATAAGAACAGAGTATCTTAAAACAATGTAAAATTGAAAATGTAGGTCCGCCATTTCAAAGATTTTTTTTTATATATGGGGGGGCCCATATTATGTACGTTTTAACATTTAGATGAACTTATAAAAAAATGGGTGCATTTTACTGGCATAACGTAGAACAATTTTTTGTTTAGAGAAATGTTTTACGCCGACTAAAAATAACTTTTCGGAATGCCCTTACTTAATTCCAACTAAATGCTAGAACTGTGCATCAAGAACTTCTCAATTACGGAAAAAATAAATTTTATGAAGAGAATAGTTGTGCACTTTTTTAAATTGAATATCCAGCACGTGCATTGCCAACAAAAAAACTACGAAATATAAAGCAAGTTTTCTGTTTTCCTCAATTGAAGGTTGGAAATGCATATGTATAGGGAGCGTGCAAGAGAGAAAATGTATTTCACAGGAAACAATTTCCATCATTTGATCCAAGTGATCTTGTGAAGTATTTTACCAGACAATTTTTACCTCTTAGGTTAGACTGGACAAAAATATTCTGAGAAATTTCACTAAATTCTATAATACTTTTGTCATGGTACAGCTTCGCAGTGATTCAGAAGTCCATGTTTAAAGCATTGAAGAAATTATTCGTGAAATGAAGATCGACATAAAATGTTTGTTGATATGTCAAACTTTGTTGGTTGCTCTTGTCGATGTGAAGTTTATTTATTCATTTTCGGTTATTTTCAAGTTATAACAAGCAGACGAAGACAAAAGGTGGAGAATCGCCAGATATGATGTTCAAGGTGAAATAAAAAGTAGATCCTCTAAGGTTGAACAAAGTGCTAGTGTATCCTCTTTTTTCATATTAAAATAAGCCGCTCTACTAGCGTAGAGCACGCACAGGGACCTCCGTTTGGACCTATTGTACTGGCTTTGGGTTGGGTTAGACATTTGCTGTTATATGGGACCTTCCGAAACTAACTGCTTAGTTTTGGATGTCCTCAGGTTGCAGTGACCTATTTTATCAGTCTCCAGCCTGATAGTGCTTTTGTCAACATATTTTTTAACCTAATTAATGATGAAAGTGACAGAAACAACACGGAGTGATATACCGCTACAAGTTGTCGAACGTTTTGTTCATTGTTCACGCAAACACATGCATGTAAACAAAAATGCAAAATGAGGTCTGTACAATGCGCGTACAGTTTGCATCGATAAAGAAATCATTAGCTAGCCACAATAATTCTGCATTTCAATATCTTAAAAATTTCCTTCTAATTAGAAAACACAGTAGAACTTAGAATTGCATAAAAAGATGTCAATGAACCGCTACAGCTGAAAAGAACATTACAAGATAATTTTTCGAAACCAAGAGCCATAAGGCAAGAGTTCCTTGGAACATTAGAATCGGGCTCAATAAGAGTCCCGACATGGAGCCTTACGGCGATACGTTCTTTAGAACAATTAACAACACAATCAAACATAAACTTCGAGAAGCAACAATCATTATAATGCAATGATACTCGAAGCACGTGTTCAATAAAGCCCTACTCACGTTAAAAAAAATTGATTCAGATCTCTCGGAGGAATGTCGATTTCGTTCGTTATCGGACACTAAACAATTCTCTACAACATCATAATTGACAAAAAATGTAAAGTTTACATGAAAGCGCATAGAAACGCATGGTAACGCATAGAAACGCATGTATTTTCGATTGCGTTGCGCGACTCAGAAACAATTCTTTGTCAATTATGATGTTCTAGCGAATTGTTTAGTGTCTGATAATGAAACGAAATAGACATTCATCCGAAGGGTCTGAACCAAATTTTTAGACCCGTACGAAGTACTGGGGTCTTATAGGTTTACGCATACGTTTGTAACACGTCGAATTGGACTCCCTGAGTAAGGGGAAACCTATTTTGGTTGTCTAGAGATGCCAAATCCGCGGAAAAAAAAATGTCCGTCTGTCCGTCTGTCTGTCTGCACGATAACTTGAGTAAAACGCATCCGATTTTGAAAATTCTTTTTTTTCCCGTTTGGTAATGTCAAAAGACAGGCTAAGTTCGAAGATGAGTGATTTTGGATCGACCCCTCCCGAGCTGTGGCCCAATAAGTGCTTTACGGTTTTTCGAAGATATCTCCGGACATTTAAACGTTAAACTTTTAAGTGATACGTCAAATAAAAGGTATTTACAATACCGATCGACAAAAAAAAAGTTTATGGAAATCGGATGACCGACTCGTGAGTTAGACCCCTTGGTGTGGAACAGGCACAGGGCGGCAAGCAGTTGTTGCTTGTAGGTCGGCCACATTTGAACATATTTCGTCTGTTTTAGCTTTATCAGATAGGTATTGACCGTACCAATCAGGGAAATTTTTTTTTAATGAAATTATGTTCTCCGGAGCGTGAGCTAGGTCTCTTGGAGTGAGCTCTTATCTGGCTACTCGGAAGTACAGTGAACGTGGTGTATTTTGACAATATCTCGAGTAAATTTTGACCGAATTTCATGAATTTTTTTTTGTTTGAAAGGTATTAACGAATGTAAAGCGTCGGTACTATTTCCGGTCTCTTAACAAAATGGCTGCCGGCGGCCATATTGGATTTTAGTAAAATAGAAATATCTTTGGAAAAATGATACTTAGAGAGTTTCTGTTAACATGGAAATAATTTGTTATGTGTGTGGGGTTTCAGGGATTCCATATACGGACATCTATATATACCTATATACAGCTATATTGAGCTATATACAGGCATATAGAGCTATATAATAGCATATATTTATCTGTGAAATGTTTATTTATAGTGAAATATAGTTAAATATAGCGGTATATAGCTGTTTAAATAGGAATTTATGAAATTTGTCTTCGTACGGGGCTGTCTATATTGCCTCCGGCAATTTAGTTGTATATGATAACAAGGCAAAGAGTGGATAATGTAAGTGATTTTAAAAGGAGAATAGTTTTTCAGCAGAGAAGAAAATGAAGTAAGAGAAATAAAGAGTTTCACATTAAAGGCTTTTGATACGAATAGGTGTTTCGTACGGGTCGGCGTTAGCTATGTTTTTAACGTGAGTAGGGTTTTATAAACAAAGGGAACAGTGAAATTCTGCCAGCCTTACACAAATAGCATAAATATTCACATTAAAAATGTTGCTCACGAGTAAAATGATTTTGATTTAGTGAATTTAACGTTTTATTTCACAAATTGATCAGAAATAATCAATCCGAAAAACAAATGAAGCCAACACAAATCTAATTGCACAACGAAACATTTTGAGAAAGCGAAGTACAAACACGTCCGTTCTCGATGACGACTCAACTCATAATCAATCACATAATTGCATCCCGACGAAGAGCACCAGCTCAAATTTTCGTCTTGAACTGAATGGAAAAGAAACAAAAATAGTTGAGGTTAAGGCTATGCTGTTGCTAGATGGTTACCTTAACGTAATTGCTGCAAATGGATCGATTATATTTTCGAAGGACATTCGAATCCGATATAAGGCGTTTCATAATATCATCCTCTACTACAATAGGGCATTTGGTGTCCGGACATGTAATTCTATGCGCACCATATTCAACAATTTCCGGCGCTATTGGAACCACCAGATTTAAGTAAATCAGATGGCAAACGAGTTGATGGCGTCACAATCGTTCCATGGCGGCGTGGCAAATCTTTAATTTTGGATTCTACAATATGTGACACTGTTGCCCCATAAAAGAAAAAAATGGAGAAAAAACTAGTCGTTTTCAGTGGTAAGAATATGGAAAATAATTCGTGCGTAATGGAGTGTAATCATATATATCGTCGAGGAATCTAACTTTACGAAGTGGTTTCGTTTGCTTTTCATAATGGTCCATCTCCATACTTACTCTCTTATCGAAATAAAGTAAGCAGTCAGCGTGTTTCCTACGATCGTTGATCCTTGAAATTATTATTTTTGCATCGCGAAAAAAATGCATCACGTTCCTGTTCAGAGACGGCAGCAACAAATTTTTCTGTGAGTCTGTTGGACTGCCAATTGTAATGATCTAAAACGATTCTCGCAGTGGTTGCTGGAACCTGTGATGGCACATTTCAATTTTGATTTAGACTCGCATTTTTTTATCGCACTTAAAACTTACGTTCAACACATCGCTTATGTTTTTAATTTCATAGTTCATTTGACAAAACACATCGTCAATTGTTATTTCTTTATAGGCTTCGGATAAACTAATGATGCTAGCGTTTAAAATGTTTTCATCATCTTCGCTGTCATCAAAAGAAGACTGATTGAACATGTTGGGTTAATATTATTAACAAAATAGGTCACTTGAACACTATAATATTTGAACTTCAATATCTAGAATTAGATATTCGATTTGGGTCAGTTGAATCTTGACATTAAAACAAGGGACAAAGCTGTTCCTCTAAATCCTGAATCCTCTAAATATGAACGAAATGCATTTTGAGTAGGGTTTTGTATGTCGATGCCTTGGAGTTTGTGAGTTAGCAATCCTTGAGTGATATTTTGTGTATTTATCAAGAGGAATGGCACGGAGTCAATGTCTAATGAAAAGAGACAGATAGAGATATGTGGTTGTTACACATGGCAATCGTTAAATAAAATTAAAAAAAAAAGAATATTACGGATCACGGATCCTTCACCAGATTATAATCACAATACAATCACCTGCGCCTCTTCTCGTCATTGGTTTTTTTTTTCTATAGACACAAACGGCCGAACATAAATAAACAAATAAATAAAATGACTAGTTTTTTTTTAAACTTAACACTAATAGAGAGATATTGAAGTGCCTATTCATCTTCTTCTTCATCATCGTCGTCAAGTAGATGGAACGCATTAGTCTTGGACCTAATGAACGTATCTTCATCGTCTTGAGCATCATTTTCGTTGTCCGATTCATCAAGGTTTGAGTCTATGGACATCAAAAATGGAAAACGCATTATTTCGCTACCAATAGCCACTAATTTCAGTCTACAACTTACCATCTGTATAATCGGAAATAGAATCGCAGTTTTCATCTACGTCCTGCAAATGTTCTGTTATTCCAAGAGCTTTGATACTTTCGATATCTTTAATGCCTGCATGTGTTTGCCATTCACGTTCAGTCGCAACAAATCCAACTGGTAGCAATGATAACACAATTTGACCTGTGATCGCCATGCGCAGAATATGATTTGCTGCTCTATTTGTATCGAATCGTGCTGTTTTGGCCGTTAGAAATCCACGTACCGAAGCCCAAGCATCACAAATGTCGATTGCCGAACATGGATTATCCACGTCAACATTCAACGTTTTCTTTAAGTCGACACGTTCAGCCAAGTACTGTACTGATGCCAACGGTTCTCGAAGTTGCGTTACGGGGTAGCTTCCAATTAGAACTTGCAATTTCCGTGGTACGCACGAAGGAAATACTAGTCCGGGACAGTCACACAATCGTACGTTCTTCGTTAAAAATATCGTTTGGAAATACTTTGTATGACCTGGTGTTTGGCTCACGCTCACAACCTTTTTTCCCTTGAGAGCATTCAGAAGAGATGATTTACCAACGTTTGGAAAGCCCACACAACCAATGGTTAATATGCCATTCTGAAATCGAACTCGATCGTTCGTATCGAATTCGCTATCATCATGAGGAGGTGCTTGTTGTTCAGACTTTGGCAATGATTCTAAATCTGTATCTCGCGGGGTATCCTTCATCTCTTCGATAATTTTCTTCCCCCAGCTATTTATGTCGACTTGATCGCCAACGATCGATTTGCAAGCTTGTTGGATCTGATATGCGCCCTCTTTAGCCATCTGCATTTTTCCTCGTCGACGAAGCATGCGAAGACGATGACGTTGTGCTCCATCGTGTTCCTGCGCCGGCAGTAAATTGTATGATGGATATGCTGTAAATAATATGACTCGAATGTCCGGATACTTTTCTTCAAAATAATGTTTCCAGGCCAGGACAATGTGTGACGGCACCAAATCGATTTTGTTCAACACCAAAATCATGTCCTTCTTCAACTCATTTTTGACATATTTGAACAGTGAGGGCGGAAACATTAAGCTCTGCAATTACAGACAATAATTCTGCTTGAGCAATTGAATCTTCGGAATCGGATGACTATTTCTTCTTACCGGATTCCGTGCATCCACAATAACTAACACAATGTCAGATATCTCCAGTACACGCCACAGTTGTCGCCAGATTTCTAGATTTAGTTCACAGAAACTCATCACTTTGTCCTCGTCAGTGTGTCTGCTTTCCAGTTTCCTGACATATTCCTACAGCAAAAGGAAAGGAATTCAATCTATTAATTGAAACGAACAACTCGAAAATGAACAATAATTTCAATTAATTGTTGTCGTCACTCAACTGTAAAATAACGAATTTCGTTTGTATTCATTTTCTCTTTCGACATTCCATGGTTCCATGGTGGTCGGATGGGAAAATCGTATCCTCGAAAGTATTCATCGCCAGTTTCCAGATCAATGGGTGAAAGAACCTGAATAGGTTCTTTGGCCGCTTCTTTTTGTGCTTTTATCTCTTTAAGTGTTTCACTATGAAACGACAACGAATATTTTCCATTGTTTGACTGGGTGTTTGTCGACTTTTTAGCTGACAGGAAAAAATTGACCTTCTTCCTTGGCCCAGCACTGGAATCATCAACTCGATTATTTGACTCGTCTGTTTCACTGTCGTTCGATTCATTTAGATCTATAAACGCAAAATCGAAACAATGTTTATAATTGCACTCTATTCTATTGACGTTCATCCGTGTCAACATATAATGAATGATAAACAATAACATATGATATTAACACACACCATTCTTCTGTCGCTTAGCCAGTAGTTGAACTTTCTTCTTTTTCCCACTGTATGCAATTGGTCTACGATTGTTAGGCATATTTGAACAAAAATCACTTGTTTGTCACACCAACTATAACACCGCACATATAAAGTGACTTATTTGAGTTTAAAATTCAATCAATCGGGTTTACTTTGTCAGCTCAGTTGAGACTGTCCAATTTAACTTTTCTTCGTTGGTTTTTATTTAATACCGACACTTAACTGAGTGTGGCCTTTATATGTATTGGTGGTTGTTATTACCAAACTATTTCGCAATTAATGAGGAGAACCAAAGAAATGAATTTCATCACATTTAGCAACTCTAATAAAGATACAAGTTTTAACACACAGTCGACAGTCTGCTATCTGCTATACACCTATAAGTTTCCTACACCACTAATACATTTATTTGTAGATAGAATGAAAATACTGTTGTGTTGATGTTTGTTTATTTGGGGAAACAAAATCCGAAGAAATTCATTCACTAAGTAGTAACGACGATGTAGCGGGGTTTTTGGAATCGAAATTCTAATTGGAAAATAACCTTTCAAACAAAAGCAATGAAGTCGTTTCGTTAACGTGTTACAGACGGCAAGCGTATGACCAGTATAATTATCGGGTTTTTTTTCAGTTTAAAGCATTTTATTAATTAATTCGGTTTACATACTGGTCTATTACTTCCATCGATCAAAGTATTTTTTATTTGTTGTTTTCAAATCTTGTACTTCAATTTGTTTAACATGAATTTTACTATATATAGGACCATATTACCCAAAGCTTGTCATTATTTTTATAGTCGTTATCGACCGTCGCCGTATGTTAACCTGTTTAAGAAAATTTTCGACTTTTCAGTCATGTATAGCTGGTTTGAATGAGAATTGCACTCAATTTTTTTTATTTATCCTTTACCGTGGGTCTGTGTTAAGGAAAGTCGCCTGAAAAATCTTCAAAAATCGACCCACCAGGTATACCCGAAGCAGTCACTAACTATAAATAGAATAATAGTACATTACTATACCAGTGAAGTAATCGGGCTGAAGCCCTCGGATACTTTTACTCATCTGGATACGAGATATCAAATTATTTCACGTGTAAAGTATAACGTTTTACTTTACGAGCGAGGGAAAAGGTTTTCACTAGTGAGGGAATAGCCACTTTACCTCACTAGTAAAGTAAAAAGTGTTTTGCTTTGTGCTTTGAACTATACATCCATTGGCGTTACTATGTATACCGTTGAAGCCTTTGTCTTGCATGTAATAGGATAATACTCTACGATCGCCTTTTTGATTTTGTATGAGTAAATAGCAACGAAGGGCCCTTTGCAAATTTTCTTCATATAACGCCCGAAGGGCTTTTTCGAGCCAGTCCGGCCTGTTAGCATAATAAAATGAAAATTTGAAAATGAAAGAACTTTTGCAAACGCACTACTGCTACTGTGTCCGCCTGTAGATCAGATCTGATCAGTTCTAATTTTTGCAAATTCTAGATTATTTTCAGAATTTCCTCGGAATTTTCAGAATTTTTTCTGAATTTTCTTAATTTAAGAATTAACTTTCCCAATAATAATCCCTGAGATAAGTTATTTGTAAACCGAGGAAGTAAGAGATTCGCTCTAAAAATTGGTTATGTCGTACTTCAACAAGTTCAATTAATGAGCTATCAAATAAATGAAATGGTTTCAATTTAATTACACTATTACAGGGTAGCCATTTGATGCCACATATTTTCGGTGCTCTTCCCACCACATACTTACAAGTTTCAGGTGCGGCTGTATATAGATAATTAATTATAAAATTCCTTGTAGTGACACGCAAAAGTTAGTTTTAAATCAATATTGCGTGTAATCAACGCACTTCAAGCATGAGTGATCGTAGTGGTCAGCTGCAGAAAATACTCTTATTTACATGACAAGATTTTTACAGTGTTTTACTTTTGTATGATACACTGTCCAGACTCAGCACTCTATTTAGAGTACCACTCATGCTTGAAGTGCGTTGGTGTATAGTAATAGAGTGGAAATTAACAGTGTGCATTTGTACATACCGTCAACTGATTTTTGTTTGATTCCCCATGGTTTTCCAATAATATTGACAAAGAACAGAAATGTACTTTTCATACTGAATAAGCTTCTGATGTATTCCTTCACACATGAAATAAATTGTAAGCTCTGATCGTGTTTAGTATTCAAAAGCAAATTCGAGATGAAATACAGCTTGAAAAAACTAGTGCAGTTTGCATACAATTTCTTGAAAATAACCGGCTTGATTCCGTTCCACTTCGATTTTGATAAACGAAAGGCTTTTCTTACTACTGCATCATTGTATTACTCGATATTTTTCACTCTTATTTTATGGTCCTACCTCACATATCATGTCTGTGCCATATGTGATTTGATTATTCGAATCGAACAAGATTTAGTGATGAAGCGAGTCCTACTTATTGATCAGTTGACTGAATTTTTCAAATCATTTTGCGTGTACATCATTCAACTGGTTAAAAGACGCAAAATCGTTGAGTCAATAAATTCGTTTATGAAATTATGTGAACTGATTTCCGGTCCAGAATGTGATCTCAAGACATGTTTTTTCGATACGAAATTGAGAAATTCCTGCAAGGAGAAATGTTGGTCTGTAACTGTACAATTAATATGTTTGACCATTGCATTCAGCACGTCTGAGTACAATGTATCGTTCTTCTACGCAACACAAAACGCAATCCTGAATTTGTGGATAAATATGGCAAGCACTATCATAACTAGTGTCTTCTACTGTGGTAGTATGTTATTCAGTGCTCGATTATATCAGATTTTGGATGAAAGAATGACAAGGTTAAGGAAATCAAATGACGGCTCATCTGATGTGAATAGTTTCCATACTATTGACCAAATGTATGTTCTTTATGATCATATTACCACTTTTACGTCTAAGGTGTGTGACATATACGTCTTTCCAATAATCCTTTCACTAACCGGAACGATTGTATGGGCCACAACCGATGTAAGTAATGAAATGATTTTGTTTCTTGGCTCACCAGACTTGTTTCCTTGTAGTTGTTCTATTTGTACGTTAAATTAGTGAATAAGACAGAAAAATCGTCCATCACAAGTGTGGCCGTTGCCATGGGATACCTGACTTTTTTTGTTATTGAAATTTACAGCATATGCTCTATCTCAAACTCAGTGGAAAAATCGGTACATTTTAAACTTGATCGACTGTGAAAACCATTTGAAATTTTTTCTTACATTAAGGCAATACGAACGGCCATTTTACTGCAGAGTAATGCCGCATTATACGAACAGAAAATAATTCAGAGAGAGGTACAGGTAACACATTCGTACAATATTTAAATAAAATGTATTTCTTGTCTGGGACCTTGTACCAATTGTGGTAGATCATGGTGAGAAATGAATATCTCCACAAAACAATTGGGGATAGGTCGTTTGTTAGGATAGAGCAAAATGAGAGAACTAAAATGACCCGCAATGCAGGCATTTCGAAATGGGCTCCATATTAGGTTCTTTACTCAGAACGAGCCACTATAACAAAATCCCACAAAAACCTCAAAGAGGAAAAGGTGACGCTAGTGTAGTAAAAATTAAACTTCCAAAACATTTGATATCGGTTTTGGTGACGCATTCTGCGCCTCAACGTAATCAATTTTCACCAAGAAAATTTTAACAAGAAAATATGTCGACTAGAAGTTTACCGATGAGATTTTACAACGAAAGTTTTACAAAAAACATAGCTAACGCCGACCCTTACGAAACACCTATTCGTATCAAAAGCCTTTAATGTGAAACTCTTCATTTCTCTTACTTCATTTTCTTCTCTGCTGAAAAACTATTCTCCCTTTAAAATCACTTACATTATCCACTCTTTGCCTTGTTATCATATACAACTAAATTGCCGGAGGCAATATAGACAGCCCCGTACGAAGACAAATTTCATAAATTCCTATTTAAACAGCTATATACCGCTATATTTAACTATATTTCACTATAAATAAACATTTCACAGATAAATATATGCTATTATATAGCTCTATATGCCTGTATATAGCTCAATATAGCTGTATATAGGTATATATAGATGTCCGTATATGGAATCCCTGAAACCCCACACACATAACAAATTATTTCCATGTTAACAGAGTATCATTTTTCCCAAGATATTTCTATTTTACTAAAATCCAATATGGCCGCCGGCAGCCATTTTGTTAGGAGACCGGAAATAGTACCGACGCTTTACATTCGTTAATACCTTTCAAACAAAAAAAAATTCATGAAATTCGGTCAAAATTTACTCGAGATATTGTCAAAATACACCACGTTCACTGTACTTCCGAGTAGCCAGATAAGAGCTCACTCCAAGAGACCTAGCTCACGCTCCGGAGAACATAATTTCATAAAAAAAATTTTCCCTGATTGGTACGGTCAATACCTATCTAATAAAGCTCAAACAGACGAAATATGTTCAAATGTGGCCGACCTACAAGCAAAAACTGCTTGCCGCCCTGTGCCTGTTCCACACCAATGGGTCTAACTCACGAGTCGGTCATCCGATTTCCATAAACTTTTTTTTTGTCGATCGGTATTGTAAATACCTTTTATTTGACGTATCACTTACAAGTTTAACGTTTAAATGTCCGGAGATATCTTCGAAAAACCGTAAAGCACTTATTGGGCCACAGCTCGGGAGGGGTCGATCCAAAATCACTCATCTTCGAACTTAGCCTGTCTTTTGACATTACCAAACGGGAAAAAAAAGAATTTTCAAAATCGGATGCGTTTTACTCAAGTTATCGTGCATACAGACAGACGGACAGACGGACAGACGGACATTTTTTTTTCGCGGATTTGGCATCTCTAGACAACCACAATAGGTTTCCCCTTACTCAGGGAGTCCAATTCGACGTGTTACAAACGTATGCGTAAACCTATAAGACCCCAGTACTTCGTACGGGTCTAAAAATGTGTCACAAAGTGGCAGATGATTATTGTCGTATGAGAGGTTTCCTCAGCATCTGCCACTTGTGACGCATTTTTTTTTGTAAAACTTTCGTTGTTCCCGTTTCTTTTCTTATGGAGTCGACTAGCGTCACGAACCTCCGCTATCGCTTCGGTTCATGATTTATTCAAATTTGGACTATTCTGCTTTGATCAAAATCGAAAAGCTTTGTCGTGAAAAATATTGCAGGTATAACCAAAACTATGTATCCAATGGTCATATGATTCAACATACTGTCTATGGAATGGATATTGATTTTACGTTCAATAACCCTGAGCTCCTGTCGCTTATCCTTAAAAATCAATTTCAGATCGTCACACTTTCTTTGCGAATTCTACACCGGCAACCCCATTGCGAAGCAAATGGATTGTTTACCATCGGCAGACCGATTTTGTTTGCGGTATTGGTTTTGGGTATCATCTGACGTTTCTCTTAATGTTCATATTTAATTTGATTGCAGGCATTTTCGTCCATTTTTGCGTATCTTTTAATTTTAGTTCAATTTCAACTTGAAAGTCGTTATTGTAGAACTGGCTTATGGTAGGATTTTCTATTATTATATGTAAACCTTGGAGATCCCGAGAATGGAAAACAGACTCAAGCCGAAGCGGAATTTCGATCCCAGTGTGCATTCAGCATTCACAAATAAAATTATCGGATTATTACGACGATTCGAATTTAAAATGAGTCCAAACCTGAATTAACTTTAGAATCTGACTAAATTTTTAAGAAAAAAGAATTCTTTTTGTGCAACTTGCTTTTACTTTCATTAATATGAGTTGAGTAGCAATAGTGATACTTTTATAAAATACTTTTCCACACTTCCTGGATGAGAAGACACACGATCTCTAAGGTATACACGAAGAAATTTGATGAATTTATAAATAAAATGTAAAATTAGACATCACGGCATAACAGCAACCAAATCATTATGCGTCGCCGATGATTGCACATAATGCATGTTTATAATCACCAGATGTTTCGTTCTAAAAATGGAAAAGTTTCTTCTTACCCTCTACTATGAAAAAATCTCAAAATCGAACCTTAACTGCACTCAACAAAGTCCGGTTATATATTCTCTCATATTCGTCTTTGATTGTGCCCAGATCAATTTCCGAACGGCTAACAATTATACGAATTAGCGTTGAGTCGTCGGTTCCAGCGCCACTCATTGCATCGTTCAGCCGTTTCGCAAAGAATGCAGATGGTGACTGGACACATTCAACTAAAAGAAAACTTTTCTAATTACGATACTACTGAAATGGAGCGAGAAAATACTTACTTATCGCCATGATAGCCTCTTTTAATTCACCTCCCATTTCATGTTTAACTGCTTGTTCGATAGTCTGTCCAGACAGACTTTTATACTCTTCGAAGACCAAGCGTAGCTGAGCGAAGCTACTGTGCGAGAATATGCGGTTAAAGACTTCTTCATCGGTTCCCAGTTTCGCTTCACCAGCTGCGTAGAGTGCTGCCGCTTGTTCCTTAGCCTCATCAGGATTAATCGTTCCGGTTTCATCACGAACACCGGTTATAATCAAAGTTAACAATCGTCTGAAGTATCCATCGGTTTCACTACACAAATGCTCAGCTAGTGGGCGATCATACACTGTAATTTATGAATTACGGTAAGGTAAGTCGACAATTATCTCCCAAAGTAACTCACTATCTTCGTAAACCGAAACCAATCGTTTCACTTCTTCGTTGCTTTTTGTGCACAAAATCTCAACCAATGTGCTTTCGTTCGTACCGATACCATCCATCGCCTTATTCAGCTGCTTGCACAAGTACTGATCAGGCTGTAGCATTAGACCGACAATAACGTCTTCGAATTTTCCACCCAATTCACTCTTCAAATCATCAATAATATCACGGCCAAGGGAGTTCGTAAAGTATTGGCCGATCTGTTGCCGCTGACTATTCGAACGGGATGTGAGTATATCGATGATGGTTTGCTCGTCGGTTCCAAAACCTTTCATTGCTGCCCGTAAGGTGTCACCATCAGAGCTAGCACTGAATTCTGCATAAGGTACGACAGTTGGATTAACCTGAAATTATCAGAAATTGACGAGATGAAATTCGTTGTACTACAGTGTGGATGTGAATTTCTGGTGATATCATTATTGTTTGAACCCGAGGCCAACTCTGGTCAAATTGTAACAAAATAAAGAAAATTTTGTGATAAAGTAACGCGAGAAAGTGATACGCTCCACATATCCCATTCACTTATACAAGAACACGTTGAATGAAACATTCGAAAAATAAAAATTTCTCCACCTCATTAAGTACTTAGTTTCGTAACGGGTCAAATGACAAGATTTCATATACACAAAAATCATCTTCAATTTCATTGTAATTTTATACAATGGAATTCTCCAGCAATGACGTGTATACAGTCATCAATTTCTTCTTAAAATATCACAGTATGCAAAACATAGAATATATTCATAACGTAAACAAAAATGCTCTGGTTCAACATATTAATCGAGTCTAATTACGAAATTTAACACACAACTTACACTGAATGCCATTTTCACTTAATGTTTTTTTATTTTTATTTGACCAAATAAACAACCGGCGCGATGCAGCAAACGAAGGCACGATAGAAATCAAACTAAAATTTTGTGTCGTCGGAACATGTATTAACAACTTATATATCCGAAAGCTTTCGGCTTTTGGTATATCTATTTTGATGACGATTTGTATGATTCAAATACATTTGTTCTCTTCAGCTCATTATGTCTTGTATTATAACGTTTCTCTTTGGAATTAATAAAAAATTGATGTGAGTGTGGGTATATTCGAACTTTTTTTGGTGGCACCGGTATAGTTTGTATACCAGTAAAACTATATGAAAAATTGTATAATAGAGGGTTTCAGTGTCAAGTTAATTTAGTACAGTTGACCTGTGGGACGCAGAGAATTTTCAACACACTTGTGTTAGTGTTATAACGAAGTAAAACAATCTATAGTGTTTTACTTAGTTATAACACTACACAGGTGTGTTGAAAATATATTGTGTCCCACAGATCAACTATACTAACTTGACACTAAAACAACAGTGTACCACAGCTAAAACTGTGCTAAATATCCGAAGTAAAACCCTCTATACCGTACCACAGATAAAGCTGTACTAAATGTTCGAAGTAAAACATTCTATGCCAAAAATTTGATCTCAGTAAAGAATTACAATTTGTGATCGTTCGTTTCAAATTTCAATAGTGCAGTAATAGTAATTCTTCCATACTAGATCCATTGTTTTATTTACAGCAACAGAAGCTGTCTCAGGGATAGATTTATTGTGTGGCGACTATACACATCTTACGAATTTGATTGTTAGACATGTTCACTGAAAAATGTCATCAATCGATGATAAAATTTTCATATAGTCGGTTCAATATCAATCGAGTCTTTTATCGATGATCGATAAATATCGACTGATAATCGGATTATCAATCGATATCTATGGAATTATCAGTCAAAATTTACCGACTATCAGTCAATATTTATCGCTTATCAATGTGACGTGACATTCGAGTGACATTGATTTTCTGAAAGTATCGATAATCGATTCTAAGGAAACAATCGATATTTTATCAATCGAATAAAATTATTGAACATGCTTACCTATTGTCACACTCAAACTTACCGTAGAACTCTAAGGAGTACTCGTTCCGACAATGCCACCATTCGACTTTTTTTATATTTCAATGAAGAATCTAAAGAAAAGTCTTTCAAACATTTATTAACAATTTATTTATTTGAATACTTTTGTTGTTTGATGCATGAAAATAGAATGCTTAAACTCAATGGTATAATATTTAAATAAATAGACAGATGCTTGCCTTAATGAGTAAATAAGAAAAAAAAAAGTTTATGAACATTTATTACATTGACACCACACTCTTCTCGTTATGTTAACTGTCTTCAAACGTACCTTTAAATACTGACTACGAGGAATTTTGCCCAACTCAGTTGTCCGGGAAACACATAGACTGATCAAGATTTTGAATACAATTACGAGCTTTTAATACGGCTGTTGTAGCAACGATTCCTTTACGTTGGCGACCATTCAGTGCTTAAGAAAACGGTCTATGATGGATTAGTTGATAAAACAACATTCCAAGTTCGCCGATACCGAGGATTAGGAATTTTAGTTCCTAAAAATTCCGAAAAAATGTCGAAAAATTCTTAAGGTTGTGTGTCAATGTACATCGCTAAATGTTTTTATTGTGATGTAGGGCGCCTTAAAGAATTTTCTGATTTTTTTTTTCAAAACCTTTCAGAATTAAAATTCCCAATAATAGACCTGGCCAGTGACTACCGACCCATCACACACACACACACACTGAGAAGAGCCGGGATCTATATGGCTACCCTTAGACATATCACTTAATATATTTTTAAATTTGAATAAAATCTTTCTCGAATAAAATTCAACAATAAAATTCTCTTGCACGATAAAACTGAACTGCCTTACAATCTAAACATTGAATCTCGTCTCGGACCCATCGGCCAACATCAACGTAACCGTTCGATTGTTGATCCAAATCAATTTGGCCAAACGCATCGGATTCAGTCGACTAACGTCCGGAATGGGAGCGGTTGAGTATCCTTTAATGCAACGCGTTTGCGACTGTCCCAAACCGAACATTCCTGAGGAAAATTAAAAACGGGGATTTCATTCGGCCTCGTCTTTTTCGTATGGTTTCGGTTATCACAAGATAGTTGACTTACCGGTACTCGTTTGCCAGAACGATAAACCATTTTCACCGCATGAATAGCTGACCAAAAATTTGCCATCAGGACTGAATGCTAGAGCGGTTATTGGTTTCTTATGAGCAGGTATCATTTGGCATTTATTTTGACGCAGTTCGTATATTGCTAAATGACCATTGCTGGCACCCACTAGATTTCAATTTTCAATAGAAATTATTCCGGTTGTTACATAAAATTACAATAAAAAGCGAACTTACCAGCTATTCGCCTAGTAGCTGCACAATGAGATATTTGATTGAATTTACAAATCGATGGACACACCTCGTTCAAACCTTTAGTTTTCAAATCTGATGCATCTACGCAATGTAATGTGATGTCCATTACCTGGTAACAATATGAGATATTCAAGATCAAATTACACGAACATCTCACCACCACTCACCTCAACCAACAAATTAGCCATTTCCGTTTGCATTTTATCGATCAACATTTCCACACAATGTAAAATCTCCTTCTTTGCACGGTACAACACCAATTGGGTCAATGGAACCGAAATTGTTTGTGCGTTCTGTTGAAGCGCATTGTATCGGGCCACTTCACGAGCCATTGTTGTAATAAATGCGGCCGGTCGCGCTGTAGCTATCAGACGTAGGGCGTGTCGAGCTGTACGACAAGCATCAGCTTGTGGCGTTAATGGCAATTTTGTATTGAAACTCGGAATCAAGCGACTTGCGTCACAGCATGTTTCCAGCAAACCTGTGAAAAACCCCGAATGAGATGTTGATGCAATGGTTCCTGTTGCAATAATATTTACCCAAAAGAACTTTGCTGACATCCAGATATGGTTCCCAAACCGTAAAGCCTCGACCAATCAAATCAATAGCTGCCCGACGCAATGGTGTATGAGCTGGGAGTTTCGGTGTTGGTGGTGCCAATAGTAAATGTGTCAGTGCCATTGATGTCAAGCGGGCTAAATTATTGTTTCCGATTCCGAAGCCTTCAACAACGGAACTCTTTCTTCTTTGGTCATTCGATTTCTTTGCTGCCGCATTTGTGCCTACGATAATGAGAACACTCAAACCCCATTCGTAAACATTATCCAATTTTGTTGTCGCTTACTGTCTGTAGATATATCTTGGCCGAACTCTGCTCCAATGACTCCCAGTAATACCACAGCCGTTGTTTGTTTGCGTTTCAACTCTGCCAAGCTGGAAGGCTTTCTGATCACTTCTTCTTCTTCCTCTTCATACTCCTCAGGCTGCAAGACGAGAAAATTTCATTGAGAAACTTTATGTAAAACGCTGTCATGAGGTTGCATGACGAGCAACACTCAGCACTACAACACTAAAAGAAATTTACATTCGGTTCTGTTGCTTGCGGTACAGGTGTTCCTGGAGTACTCGGCTGAGTCGTATTTGTAGCTGACTGAGCGATGGGTTCCGTATGCGTGTATAATGGTAAATATTGTGCCCAGCTTTCCACTAATTGCTTTCGACCTTTCTTTCCCATTCGTCCCAATTCTCCCAAAAGGATTTGCTGAGCTGCTTCTCTGATTTCAATGCAATGATGTTGCCAGCTGCGTACCATCATCTCAACTTGTGGACGTTTAAAGTTCCGAGGCTCTGTAAGTACAATCGATGTAACTTACTGTTCAGAGAGAAAAATCGGATTTCATCGGATCTTACCCAGAGCGTCAATTTTATCTGGCAAAAGGAAACAGTGATGTGTGGACAATAAACTCCATCCCTGTTTAATTTGAGCTTGCTGCTGCGTATACTGCTCCTCATGATCCTCATTCGTCCACGAAGCATTCACTCTAGTCGATTGTCGTTGCAATTTTTTGGCTCGTTCATGTTCGGGTATAAATGTAGCCATTGTCATTGACATCAACGTATTGGACATTGCGACCATGGCCAGTAAATGGTTCGAAGTTAGTGTTGTACTCAATTCCCAATGCAAACGGTGGGTGAAGAGCCTGGTTAGATTTTCCTGGCGCACAAGCTCTGCCGGCAATGATTTTTCGAGTTGAAGATCCGACGGTGGATTCATTGTATCGACAGTTAAATCGTTTTGCCATGTCGGCAACAACAGCGACATGTAACCGCTTTTGCTTAATACTCCGAAGGTGACTGGAATCTGTTAGTAGAATTTCGTATTTAATGTTGGAACGTTGGAATCGAAGGAAGGTATGTGGTTGACTCACCATCGGTCGTAGTAACCCAAGTTGGGTTTCGCAAACCTTGTCCAAATGGGGATCCAATCCCCAGGAATGTAGCAGAGATAATAGTAGTTGGGAAACTTCCATCACATGTGTCGCTTCCATGCGTGGGAAAAATTTCTTCAATGTTTCGGTTGATTCTGAGAGATGTTAAGAGAGAGGTGTTTAGTATGTAGGGCTGACGAAAGCGTTGATTTGGTCACTCACCTTTGTTTCCATCGTTCACATTTTTTAGACTTTCCACTTTTGCTTGAATCTTCTTTTCAACATTTTCGGCGCCCTCCTTCATCTTCTGTAGTATTCCTAGAGATTATTAATGTTTTTGATTAGGAAACGGAATTTAGATCGTGGAAGAGATGATGGCGAATAAATAAATGGAAAAATGATTGACCGTTAATCGGAACGAATACCTAGAAACGAGCGAAAGAAAAACAAATTAAAACAAAGCGAAATAATTTCTACTGCGGGTGCGACAGCTCTCATAGTAACGCCATTTTCTGCCTCCTTTTGCTGGCGTACGCATTTATGATTTTAAATGGAAATCAGAAAATGAATGTGTCAAAACTCATGCCTAAAGGATAAATCAAAATGGGCTCGAAAATAAACGTAAAATAAATTGTGATTCCAATCGACAAAACAAAATTGTGCTCCCGTTTGCATATAGAAAAACAATGAACGAAAGTAAGGTTGTGCTCGCAAAGTGCCACTCTAACTTAGAAATTGCAAGAAAGTTTTAAACAAATAAGACACAAACCATGTTTGTCTTTCTCTTTAAGAATTTTTTCCATGTCTCCAGCTTTGTTTTTAACGCGTCCAAAGAAATCTTTGCATGTAAATTCAATTTTCAAGGATTAATTTTGGTTCGCTTAAATCATCACGATTTCGTACAACGAGCTACAAGTTTTTCTGTTTTACCGAAATGGTTATAACAAAATGTTCTTACCGGAGATCTTTTTGGATGCATCCGCCTGGGTGGGTTGACCGGTATTCGATGGTGGAATAAGTCCTTGCGCCTTAAATTCAAATCAGTAAGTCAATCAGTAAAATTAGTAAAAACCTCTAATCGAATTGGGCATACCTCCAATGTATTGGGACTTAAAGCGGCATACTCCTCATTGATCAACTCAAATATCAAACCTTCAATGTCGAAGAACAGGATATGACTTTCAGCGTCTAAATTAAGGGAATTTAATCTGTCATTTAATGCACCCAACGTGATTCCACTTCACATACCTTTCGGATTGGTTCGAAGCCCTTGAATGGTCAATGGGCTGCTTCGGTTTTTCAACATGTAGATATTATCGTTTTGATTATGAGATTGCAACTGCTGCAATTGAGTTATTCCTCGTTGCGTTGCATGTCTGATAGCGGACAAATTCCGATGACGTAGTCCCCTACAACGACCGGGAACGTTCAGTCAATCGTCATTTTTTGTTTCGACTAAGAACTTACCTAAAGAAGTGTACGGCCGGATTAGCCAGTCCCAATTCGGATGTAGATCCGTGCGGCGAAGAATCGGCAGCATTTTCATCACAAGCTGATAGAACTTCTTCGGCAAGCATACCATGTAGAACTCGATCCAAATGTCCGGTTTCCATTTGCCAAACATAAACCGAACCATCCGAACAGCCAACGATTAGAAAATCATCTAACGGTCTCCATTTTATGTTAACCACAGGGAACAAGTGCCTAAATGAATTCGATCGGTTTTTGATATCAAATTTTTGTTATTTTTATGGTTACTACTAACCTGCTTGCCAACGTTACGCATTTCCTTTCCGTTAAACTAAGCAAAGTCACTGAATGATCCGATGCAACTGAACAGATGCACTTCTGAATTCGTGGCTGAAGTAAGGATTTTAAGTTAGACAGCACTTTCAATGAAACGACCACCATTAACTGAAACTTACACTGCACGAATTTGGAGGAACAAGAAGTTGTGTTATTTCACCGGCATGCACACAGAATCGATGCAGTAATGAACCACTATATAAATCCCATAAGCATACAGCGAAATCAACACCACCAGAAAGTAAATGGGATTTATCGTATCTACAGTTAAAGAAGACACACGTTATTGCTTGGGCAGTGAGGATATTATCATAAAATTGACAGGAAAAACATTGACATAAACGAATCATTTGTCTATTACTGACCTGGAATGGGCTAATGATGGACACAACAAACAATTAACGCGGCCTCGATGACCCGACAAAATTTGATGCGGTGGCCAGTCTAGAAAAAACAGATTCAAGCTCACAGTTCCGTAGATGCCGATAAGACAAGAATATTTTACCATTGAAATTTTGATGATTCAAATGTAACAGCTGCAACATTACAGTTTGCGTAGCGGGCACAATAATAATGGATCCATCTTCCCTACCCACAACCAAGCGACTTTGTTGCGGTAAATAAATGCTTGCCGTTAACTTCACCGACGTTTCTCCGGGATGATTGAGCTGATCTAAAATACCAACGGGCGACGGATTCATCAATTCCCATGCATCGCTCAGACTGGTGCATATCGTTGGTAGCATTGCTTCAATGCAAAAAAAAATAATTAATTTCGATTGTCGTCAAAGGTTTTAGTTGGACAAACATTTCGGGGTGGCCTGGCTCAGATGCAACTCCTTAATATTGTCAATGGAAATGTCTGGTACGGACCATAGCGTAACGTAACCTTCGGAATCTCCGCGCAACAGATATTTCTGCGATTTTCCACCGCGAGTCGTCGTCACCATTTTCATAGCTGGTGGACATGATAACGGCTGCCAATTCGATAATATATTGATTGGCTTGTGTGTCATACAATTGAACGAAAAATAACTGACTCACCCTTTCACCTGCTCCACTCGGTAAAATACAGTACAACAGTGGTTGATCCTTTCCAATGGACGGCGAATGGAATTCCTTGTTATCGGGTATACAACTAAAACGTTCGAATGGTCAAGGTTTAAATTTGCATCGATATTTACGGTGGAAAAACACTTCAAACATCGAAAAACAAACAGCTGTCTTTCTACCAAAAATTATTTTCGTTTCATAGATCGACATCGAAAAGTTGTACTTTACATCGATAGAAAAACACAAATTTGTAGATCGTTAGATTACATCGAGTACAAGATGATAAAATTCTTGCCAATCGCTCAGATAGATGAGCAAATTAACTGAAACATTAGACACATATGCACAACACACATGAATAATCTACGACGCGCTGATTTTGGTAAATAAAATACGAAAATGATAAAATTATCATTTACTGTTTGGTTAGTGGATTGAAGCAAATTAACCTAATTTAGATAACCTAAATAAAAGTTGCGTAGATGTCAGAGAAGTGAAAGTTGGGTTAGAATGACAAGCATAGGAGGACTTTTCGATCACAAACAAAAGGGAAGAGATTTTCAAAATAATCATCCAGATAAACAGATGTAGCGATGTGCCATCTGAATCATTTTACGAATAGACACCTCAGCACATTCATGTTTATATCAGAAAAGATAAAATAGATTCAGCCACTACTAGTACGATCCGTCCATGAGATGTTGATGCATTAAATAGAGTCATTGTACCAGTGACCGGACAAGTATGAGTAATCGGCCACGGGAAAACATATTGTTCTTCCATTCACCAAAAAAAATGTTATCAACGAAATAACAATGAGTGCCCGACTTCTTATACATGTCCTGACATTGGTACACTGACCCTATATGGCGACGCGAAAAAACAAGAAATTTATAAGCCGGGTACGTTCAAGAACTTTGATATTGTTGCACAAAATTGTATATCATTGTTGTGTTATTGACAAGTGATTATTAAGGAGAAAAGGAAACAGTCTTAGGTGCAAGCAATACACAAATCAAACCATCTAATTTTCACTAAAAGCACGCAAGAATTCAAGCAAACTTTACCAATCATGAAGTCTATAAAAATGAAGTGAACTTAGCTAACCTACTACTGTTCGGTATTTTTCCAGGCAGTGCGCTAAAATGGGTATAAAAAAATAACAACAAAAATAGAAAAACAAAATTAATAAATTTGTTTGCCTTGGCGGACTTAAAGCAAAATGATAAAAAAAATTGAGTAAAACTATTCCTCAGAATAAAAATTGTTTTAAGTCAAAAAATTTGGAGCCATTCGAATTTAACAAAAAAATTGATTGGAAATGCCGATTTAACGTTTTCGTTTTGAAAATGTATAACTAAATTGATGGATATTAGCATTGATGATGACTATACAACAAAAACGAGTTCACTTACTTCGCTGGCAGCCGATACAAATATCCTTTCCCCTCATCGGACCACAGAATAACGCGATCATTTGCAAGAAAATCTCCACCCAGCCAACGTTCACCGGACGGTGATATAACACTACAAAGTACGGTGAAGTCGCCTGAAAATGTTAATCAATTTTGAGAAGCCATCCAGCCATCCACAATTCAACCTCAAAATAAATCTCTTACCAGCATCATAAATCTGCCAGTATTTTGCACAAACAATCAAAACTGTACGCTGATTCTGAGCACAACAATTCAAACTGATCGCATTCAAACAACGAATCTGCTTTGACTCATTCTCGTAGATCGGTTCCGAATATTTATTCTCGTTTCCAATCAATGTCCACACTTTAACCGTTCCAGTGGTTGTGATGGCAAGAACTACATCATCCTTTCGTTTCGATGGTCTCAAAACCTGAAGATATGAAGACAGGCTCAGCAGTCAGCATACAAATCCGACAGAAAATTATGCAATTTACTTACGTGAATTGCTGATATCCAATCGGGTTTGACTTTGGAGCTGAGAGAGAAAATGACTTCCAAACTGAATGGATCCATGACCATTATTTCAGCATAATAACCAACGCAGAAGAGCCGAATATCGTCACAATTGGACATATGATATCCCTTTATTGGTAAGTGAAAATATTAAACTAATTCGTTAGGCCTGTCTCAAGAAGGCAGCATTTTGTTATTACCTGAATACTTGTGTGTACTTGAGACAACTTCGCATTCTCTTTGCATTTTCCATCAACCAAATCCCATGTACACATTTCACCACTCTCTGAAGAGCTGACAAGAAAATTATTGTCTTGAATGATCGAAGCAGGAGCCAGACACAGTACGGGAGCCGTATGACCAACTAGCAGACATCTCGGGGTCATTTTCAACGTATCAGGGTCAACTTTCCTAAATGAGTCATGGTCATTTAATCATGTCACTACGGTTTTATGTTTGGTTCACGAACCATAAGCAGATTTGTCCGTCGTAGCATCCTGTGGCAAGTGTTTTCTGATCCTTCGATAGAAATACACTCGATACGCAATGGGTTGGCTGGTACGGGCCCCACAATACAACTGGCACAACTAAACTGTTGCTAACCATTTTTGATAGATTTTCCGTATCCGGTACACTGTTCAAATGACAATTAAATGAATTGCATTTTTAATGATTAACTGTTTAGTGGAGCAAAATTTAAATTAATTTGAAGACAACATTGGGTGACAAATGCAGCGTAATAAAATCAATAATAAAACTCAGAATCAATATTCAGTTGGTCATTTCTGCCATTTACTTCATGTAAATTTGGAAAACTTGAACATTCATTTAATCATTAGACGGTTGGGTGTGTATTCACATAGAAATTACCTTGATTTCTAAATATTTTTCTTCTAAATTCTATGATTTTTCACTTTTTCATATTTTTTATTTTCAAAACATTTGACATTTGCAAAGTAGATCAACCATATTTCGATGTAATCATGTGATTTTGACACTTCGTATGTCAAACGAGAATGTTCGAAATCAGGTTTACGATTTTAAGCGCGGTGACTTTTGAAAAAAAAAATACTATGCTTGGTGTGTGGCATGATTGCAGTGATGGTAACTCTACTGGAGTGTCTGTATGTACTACATACTATACAATGTCAAGATTTTAAACTTGAGGTCATTTTAACAGTATTAGGTACAGTTTATGGCCTTGAATCTGTGCCTGCCCATTTGCCTGCCAATCTGTCACACGGTGAACGTACTTTTCAACTATGTGAAAAATGAAGTCCCACACGCAATGCCGCAAATGCTTATTAGTCCTGTCATCGAGTGACTACTTTTACAAAATTTTGGTATCAGAAAATCGTGTACAAGTTCACCTTTTACGTCGCTATAATAGTTATTTACGTATCGATTGAGTAGGCCGAAAGAGTTACGTATTAATTTTGACATGCTGCCTACTGGGGATGAAAGTTGAAAAATGTAATGCTTCGCTTTCGCCCCTTTGGCTTACATTTTTCTGTCACTTTCGGCCCGTGGGTTTACATTTTTTTCTTTCGTCTCGCGGTAGGAAGCATATAATAGTTATTTACGTATCGATTGAGTAGGCCGAAAGAGTTACGTATTAAGTTTTGTATGCTTACTAAGAGGACCAAAAGTAAAGCTGTCAATTCGCGGGGCGAAAGCATTCGCTTTCGCCCCTTGAATTGACATTTCTTTACTTTCGGTCCACTTAGTAAGCATACAAATGCGTTGTTTTTGCACCGTGTGCCAGATTACCCCACGCCCCATTTGCAGACGACAAGGACAAGGAATATTTTATTTTTTCAGTAAATGTCATTTGAACGTCATTGAACTCTCAAGGACAATTATAAATGTGATGCAATTTGCTCCAGCAGTTTTTCAGCTCATACAAACACATTGCCTTATAAAGTATAGTTTCCACTTAAAAAGAGCACTCCGTTTAGCCTCCGTCTACATGACAGTTGTAAAATAAAACAAAAGAACTGTCAAGCAAACGGAGTGGAAACAGTGGAAATTGAATTTATTTCAGTTTTTTACTCCGTTTACGTGACAGTTCCTTTGTTCTATTTTATAACTGTCATGTAAACGGAGGCCAAACGGAGTGCTCTTTTTAAGTGGAAACTATACTTAAGTGTTTATACTGTTAGCGACTCAATGGCGTAATGGTTAGCACGTTTGCTTTCCAATATTCGATTGAGTTGTCAGTGTCGGTGGTTCGAGCCTCAATCAGGCCAGAAAAAAAAATCGGTTGTCAGACGTGTACACAAATACACAGCTGGTTGAATCGATTCATTTAATCTGGTATGGTTGTGTGTGTAGAGCTGTCACACGGCTTACCGGTCAAGACATTGTTGGGAGCTGCCGGTATTCTACTCCTACTGCGCTTTAGTGGGTTTAGCACGTTTAGCACTGCTATAGGTACTAAGGCGCAATATTCAAAAATCCTTCACTAGCTATAGCAGCAAATGGTAGCCGAATCTGTCACCTAAATGTGTCCTCCCGGCTGAACAATAACCATACGCTATTATTATTATACTGTCTTTACCACTACCACTATGCAATGTAGTAACGTGTTTGTCGAAAAACAGCTGAATCGAATTGCAACACTATGATTGTCCAAATAATACCACAAATACGTTTACGTCAACATAAAAATTTGGAACCAAGGACGTAACATACTATTACGTCACACACAGAATTGTGAAGTCAATCTTCAAATTTTTCCTTTGAATGAAAAATTGTTCGCCGCTTCCGAAGTGTTGTACCCCTCATCGAAAACGCAAACAAATTTCGTGACGGCCAATGAAATTTTCGGACATCCATTTTGTCGCATTAATTTAAACCAATCGCGACAAGCCACAACAAGACAGCCGACAGCCGGTTAGCCACGTCTTTTAGACTCAGTTCTGTCTTTTGTCCATCAGTTATTGCGGAAAGTTCATAGCTGTTTAGTGGTCGATAAATATAAGTTCTTAAATAACAAGATGAACACCAAAGTGTTTGTGTTTTTCTTGGCCATTGTGGGCTGTACGTTTGCTGGCGAACAGGATGTATTAGACTTAACCGATAATGATTTCTCGTCACGAATTGCCGATATCGATACAACACTGGTCATGTTTTATGCTCCATGGTAATTATGCGTTCTCGGCAGCAATTATTCAATTGACTTTCAACGTTACGAACATCGATCCTAATTCTCAACCGTTTCTTTTTTCTTTTTTCACCAAAATTGTTTTGTTCAACGAACAAACACACAATAGGTGCGGTCATTGCAAGAGACTAAAACCTGAATATGCTAAGGCCGGTGAATTGCTTCGTGGTTCGGATCCTCAAATTGTTTTAGCTAAAGTTGACTGCACGGAAGGAGGAAAAGATACTTGTTCCCAGTTCTCTATTTCGGGTTATCCAACATTGAAGATTTTCAAAAATGGCGAATTCAGTGCGGATTACAATGGACCCAGAGAAGCAGGTTTGTGACAATAGCTCATTATATTGCAAGTGAAAAGAAAATGTGTAACACGTGTAACACGCCAGTAATTGCACGACTTTTTCGATTGTACCTGTGACAGTGATTATTAAAAAGGTTTAATCGACATTATGACACGTAAAAGCTGAGGTTTTGACGAAATTGATTCGGTGATTTTTGTAGGTAGCAAACTATTTCCTTAGTGAAAATTTAATTCGAGTTTCTCAACATTTCTGCTTTATCTTATCAGAGATAATTTACGGTACTACTATAGCATTATGTACCTGTACCTGTGTGTACTTTCTGTAAATAATTACGATCCAGCTAATTGAGAGATTTGTATCGTTTCGTTTATGACTTCAATTAAATGAGCTACTTGCTGCTTGGTTAATGGGGAGAGTTTTAGTGTTGTTATGTGTCACCTCCCTAGCGTAAACGTTTAATATCGGAAATAGGGTGTGCGTGACAAATGACAATTAACGATGAGCTTCGCAGTTTGCACAATAAACACTAAATAAAAGTGCAATATCAATAGTCCATAGCACAGAACAACAACTCGGCCAACACACTACCACACTTCTAATTCCGATAATTGTTTTATTAAAAATTTTAATTGCAGCTGGTATTGCGAAATTCATGAAAGCACAAACTGGTCCCGCATCGAAGGACTTGCTAACAGTGACCGAAATTGAAGAGTTCTTGAAGGTTCAAGAGACAACTGTCGTCGGATTTTTCGAAAAGGAAACCGATCTCAAAGCCGTTTTCCTTAAATACGCTGACAAATTCAGAGAGAAGTTGCGTTTCGGTCATTCCAGTGCCGCTGATGTTCTTAAGAATTACAAGGAGACGTATGTTGAATTTACGAATGAACAGAGTCGACGAATAATAACGAACGGATTTTCTATTACAGCAATGGCATTGTTTTGTTCCGTGCTCCACAATATCAAAATAAATTTGAACCGAACTCTGTCACCTTTAAGGGCACTTCGTTGGACGAACTAACAACATTCGTGAAGGAAAATTTGTGAGTGCAGCCAGTTCAACAGTCTTTGATGTGAAACTAAACGTTGACTCTTTTCCGCATTTCAGCCATGGTCTTGTCGGCCACCGTACTCGTGATTTGGCTCAAGATTTCAAAAATCCGTTCGTCATTGCTTACTACACGGTTGACTATGCCAAAAATCCAAAGGGTACCAACTACTGGAGAAACCGTATTCTTAAAGTTGCCAAGGAATACAGTGGAGACTATCGGTTCGCCGTCAGCTCGAAAGACGATTTCCAACACGAATTGAACGAATATGGATACGACTACACCGGAGAGAAACCAGTCGTTTTGGCCCGTGATAAGGACAATCAAAAGTTCATCATGACCTCTGAATTCTCGTTAGTATTTGCACAAGGCTAAGGAGTGTCAGTTTTGATAATTTTTCTATTTCTTTCTCGTCCCTATAGTGTTGAAAATCTGCAACAATTCTTGTCGGATTTGGAAGAAGGAAACCTTGAACCATATTTGAAATCCGAAGCCCTTCCAGACTCGAACGATGGACCTGTTAAAGTGGCTGTGGCAAAGAATTTCGACGAAATTGTCACCAACAATGGCAAAGACACTTTGATCGAATTCTATGCTCCATGGTGCGGTCACTGCAAAAAGTGTAAGATTCATCCTTGCACCATATTCTGGGTCATTGCTTACAATTTTTTCTCCTTTAAACTTTAGTGACCCCAGTGTTCGAAGAGCTTGGAACCAAAATGCTTGACGAAGACGTCGAAATCGTCAAAGTCGATGCAACTGCCAACGATGTGCCACCACAATTTGAAGTACGTGGTTTCCCAACATTGTTCTGGTTGCCGAAAGATTCGAAGAGCAAGCCAGTCAAATATGATGGCGGTCGTGAAGTCGACGATTTTGTTAAGTATATTTCTGCACATGCGACCAACGAACTGAAGAACTATGATCGCAGCGGTAAAGTTAAGAAGAATGATAAATCTGAACTGTAAATAGATGTAGTCGAGAAATTGAGTGAGAGAGCGAGTATATGGTCTCAGCAATTGACGTATGTAATTTGTTCATCTAAATTCTTTCTTTTTTTTGTAATAACGCTGCGTGATACATGAATGAGTGAACATAAGTTGTGATTTTTTTAAGAGTCTTGCGCGGTAATTTATCCAACTTTTTTTGATAGCTTGGACTGTCACGTGTAGAACCTTTCAGCTATAGCGTAGTGTCTAAAAACCTTTCTTTTCGGCGATCAAAATTTGATTTTTGTAATGGTTTCGTACCGTAAATGTTCCCAACCCAAATTTGTTGGGAAAATTCTTAAATATTTTCTTAGGGAAACTTTTTTTTTCTTTCGGTGAATAATTTTAGCGACAAACACAAAATATTGTTATGTTAAGCGATAATTAAACAACTATGATCTGTATCTGTACTTGTGCATTTAAGAAGAAACAGGATTAATAAAAGATCATTTTTCCACTTACAAAAAAAATGTCTCTTTTTATTGCAATTACGTGAGCAATTTCCCGAGGGGGAAACCACTATTTATTATTGATGTGATTAACATGATTAACCAGTGATTAACATGATGATGAATTGGTGATTTACCAGCATTTGACCGGGGGAATCGTTGCAAAACTACAAATAAACGTGAAATATAGCGGTTAATCAATGTTAATCACCGATTAACCGTTCGGATTCACAAAACTTATGTTTCTGATTAACAGATTAACTGATTAACCATGTTAATCACAAAATAGTGGTTTCCCCCTCGGTGCTGTCATTCTTATTTAATCCAAAGAACATTAGTGCCACTAATTTAGTGGTGGATCTCAACAGATTTTTTTGTACCAATAAACTGTTTACGTGCAAAACAAGCTCTAATCATCGCAGTCACAACCGTCACATCCGTCACATCCATCGCATCCATCACAATCACCACATCCGTCGCAACAGTCACCGCCGTCATCGCAATCGCAACATGTCGCATCTCCTGAACAGCATCCATCGTCGTTATTACAGAGAAAACAGCATCTGCGAAGACGTTTCGAAAGTGTTCTTTATATTAAAAGAATCACATTACAATATCTTTCTGTCATTACAATATCACCGAATCTTCGACCGAGTCATCCGTCGGATCATTCCAACAACTACAGCACTTATCTTCCATTCTTTTCCGCCGGTTTTCCTCCTCTTCACCTTCATTTTCGTAGTTTTCCTCATGTTCGCTTGGTGAATCCACAACAGTTCTGCTTAATGGATTGTATTTGGGTGGTTCAGTTATCACTTCTAAGAAAAATATTAATAAACTTTGAGTCAGTGAGACGTTTCAATTAATATGTTGTTGTGGATCATGTCTAGTCTAGCACCAAGATTGTATCAATCGAAAAAGATTTACACTACAGTAATAACGTGAACGCGATTATACCGACAAACACACAAATAAGGATAGACGAATGTTCAGACGAATATTTTAAAATTTTCAAAACTCAGTTTTACCACGAAAATCAGGTTTTTTTTTTACCTAATGGTATTTCACTTTCTTTGGTGGCCATACCCAACGTTATCTGTTCCGTATTTTCAAAATAATCGCAATTTTATAGCACTGCAAATTGTTACGGCGTTTATTTTAGTGAAGTTATTCACCTATCGGATGTAATCCACTTGTTCAGCTGCTCAATTATAAAAATGAATTTTAATCAAAAAAGCTATGTATACAACAGCTGTGTCACTTCGCACTGTTGAATCAATTTAAAAAAAAAACGGTGTTAGGACGCAACTGTATTTGCGATTTTTACTACCAAAACTTAATTAAAATTAATTTACTCAATTAGTGAAAAATTATTTGGGCGTCCGAATTCATTAGTGAGACTTTATATTTAGCAAGACACAATATAATAGTGATTGTATTATTGTTTATCACAACACAAATAAGTATAACACACACAATGAAACGAATGAAATAAATATCACAAACCATTTTGCATGCTAAATGAAGATAAAATTTTATTCTCTCTGCTCATCTCAAGCGAGTCAACAATCTATATATCGATAATGTGAATCAATATATTTATAAACATTAGGAGCTGGAACCTGTTTGTGCTTACTCCACTCCATTTGAAATTTCTTCCACTTTAACTTATCGTTACACATGATGCATCACCTAAGAAATAGCCGTATAGTTAATGAGGAGATAATGATAATCATATTATTGGTTGTAGTTGTGTGCTGTTGGTAGTATCAATGCTAGGTGTGGTGAATGTACTATCTTCAGTATGATATTTTTGGATGTGTAGTAATTTTATTACTATGAGTAGCAACGGCGAATTTCATTCCGATTTCCATATTATCTACTGACTGTAGTTAATATACAGAATGTTTACAAAATAACACAGGTTCAGTCCTGTGGTTTGATACGTAGAACGCTTGCTTCATACGCAAGAGGTCTGGGGTTCAAATCTCGTCAGGGCGCGTAAAACAAAAATTTTATTTCCAAATTTCAATTTCATTGTCAAGTAACTTGCAATCGTCATGCATAAAAAATTATTTCAATGTTCGGAACACCACCGAAGCAATACAACATTCAAAATAAAAATTTACAAAATAATTTTGATGTGGACATATGAAGTAGATGAATTTTCTGGGGTTCGCTTTCATTTAAATATTGAAATAAATCATCACTTGAATTCAAGCGGCCAAAGTTCGTCGACGGTAGTCTAAAAGTGCAATTTGTAAAAATGTAACAGAAAACTTCGATTTACAGGCTTCCTCTGTTGCTTCGTAAAGGAGATTTCAGTCTTTCAGCATGGTGAAATTTTGATTTTCAGCTGCTATTGCTCCATGAAGAAATTATTGAGAGAAGTAATTTTCACATTGTAAATCTTAGAATTTGTTCCATTACCAATTCCAATGTAAGTCTTAAGTCCTCACTGTTTCACAAGTCCTTGCTGACGCTGGTGCTGGTTCTCGGAAACTTACTCGTTTATTTAAAATTCGTTCAGCCCCACCGTGAATAATTTTCGTGGACTTATTGCGAAATAACTATTGGTTATTTACTCTATGAAGTCAGCAGTCGCAGCAAAGTGATGAAACGTTTATTGTCAATTGATAAGCACTCCATTAATTTCCATTAAAACTACCCTATTACCTCTATAATTTGTACAATAACTCTATAACGCCTAAAAATTACGATTTTTTTATTCATCCAGACAAATTGTCCTCAACATTATCTCCATAACGGCATAAGGATCGCAATTGGAGCTAGGTCGTCTGTCCTCGAAGAATCCTGAACCAGTGTCAGCAACACTTCTAGGAATTCGAACTGATGCTTCGCGGGTGTCGACACCTAATTGATCCAGAATGTTAGTATATCTCGAAAATGTTTTGTATGAAGGGCTACGTTTAAAGCATACCCGAACTAAATTCACCAATTGGACTTGTACAAAATATTCCTATCAGGCGAAGCGCATTGTCTTTGCCTTGCTGTGGGTCGTATACGGCAATGTGCTTTTCGTGACGTTTTGATAATTTGCCGATAGCATTTTCAATTTCTCTAAATAAAAAGTGAAAGAAAAAAATCAGATCAAATGCATTTCCCTAGATGCTTCCATGTTGTTTGAATACGAAGACATATAAGTGAACCGTTAATTGCGTGTACATTGCATACTCACTTTATACCACCCGGCTGTCGCATTGCTTTCGTTGAAACGTCTGTGAGACAGCCAGATCCATGCCAATCACCAGATACTGGTTTCGGAGCTAAACTGGCCATAATCTAAAACATTTCACATGGTTTAAATCGAAAGCACATACATTTTCGCTGAACATACACCGAATTCCTCAGAAAGTCTGTGCAGAATGAATCGCGACATGATCAAATCATCGGCAACGGAAATTCCATCGGATGGTCCAACCTGGAATTTCCACTGCGACGCCATGCGTTCACCATTCGTCCCATAGATTTTTATTCCGGCATAGAGACAAGCTCTTAAATGAGCTGCTGCTATTTGTCGTCCGAAAACCTTAAAAAAAATTCTTTAAGAAATCGAGTGCACCATGAAAATAAGTCTACGTACAAAATGGGTTCCAACGCCACAGTAATAGGGCCCTTGCGGAGAAGGGTATCCCATTACTGGCCAGCCAAATGGTCTTTCATCCATACCGAGCAAGCAATATTCCTGAAAATTTCCAATATATTTAAGGATCAGGATGCAGTAATTTGGATCACGATAAAATTGTAGATCTGCGTTTTGGACTGATTTACATAACAAATAAATTGTAAATCCGACTTCCAATCACAAATTGATCTTTACCTGTTCGAATCCGAACCAAGGATCATCTTTCACACACTTTTTAACAATTTCCAAACAAGATTTTCGTTTATTTGATTCGGTCGGTTGATCATTATACTTGTAATACGTTTCACACAGCACTAAAATACTACTTCCGCCTAGAAAAGGGTCCTTGTATATGGCTACTGGATGCAGATAAATATCGGAAAACGTTTCATGTTCTTGGAATGTGGAAGCACCATCATAAGTCCACAGTGGGAGATCTGTTGGAGTAATTTCGTTGATAGAATCCGCGTAAAAAGCATGCGTCAACAGTTCATTTTACCAGCAGGACTTTTCGGTACGAATTTGATAATACGAGTTTTGCACCGTAAATGTTCTTTGGTACCATCTATCCAAACGTATGTAGCGTGAATCGTGTCTTCGGATAGTGGCAATACCATGTACTTGTCCAAGACACCTCTGTCAAGGAAGTTATTAGGTAATGGTTGACTTCCTCTCGGCATTATAACACTTTCGATTCTTTATCTATGGTAGTTGAATTAAGACTGCGACGATTCGATATTCTACAGCCGAATTATAGTGTGACAAACTTTTGGGGTGTTAATAGGCATTTTAATTAAATAAACTACAAGGTGTTATCGACGATATTCATAGTTTACCTTTCGCAAATCGGAAGGTGTATCGAGACCGAGTCTATTACTCTTTTTCAACGCATTATTTTCAATAGATTCATCCAAATCTATTACTTCATTAGCTTTAACATGCATTTTGCTATGTAAGAGAACTCAAGCTAGAACTCAACTCTGATATCCGTTGTCGTTGTTGATAACAGATGACATAGTCTAGAAACCCGTAATATGTTAGCGTCATAGATAGAATAAGTGGGTGGAAATTAACCTGCAACTAAGCCTCAGATGGGCCTGTTGTGCACAGTTACTTAAATTCTTTTAGACTTGTACAGAAACTTAAGGATTTCTGAAGGAGCAATTCAAATTGATTTGCAATTGTATGTTAATATGTTAGCTTCATACTTTTTAACAGAACATTTCCGATACAACCTGTTCCATCTGCGAATTGAAAATTGACATATTGAAATGAATTCTAACTAGGACTAATTATTACGCTAATGAGAATCTATTTTAGTCAAAAAATTAATTAAAGTATTGACACAGACGCTATAATTTATTTATTTGCTGTTAACATCTCTTTTTAGAGTTTAAAATTTATACTATAAATCCACGACGATTCGTTTAGAATTAGCACCTTTTGTACCAACAATGTTTTCTCAAACAAATATTTCAAATTATTGAAAATTATGTGCTATTGTATCAGTAGTACTGCTGAAAAGTGGATTATAAAATAAGAATATCACAGAATTGTTGAGTGTTAATTCCGTTCGTCTTGTTGCAATTTGTTGAGAGTATGCCGAAACATTGCGAATGCGCTGGTTGCGATCTGATCTGCAGAAACATTGGTACATTTGACATCAACATTTTCCCGAAGGTATAAGGAAATTTTTCCGATCAGGGAATTTACACCTACTTTCTGGCACAGTGGTCTCATATAAACTTACATATCATCACAAGCAGGTAGGACGGATGTAAAATGGGATGAATGGTGATTCCTTCCATTGATCTGATGATCCGCTTGACGACATACTGATAATGCCAATAAAGGAACCACGGGACATAGTCATGAATCAAAATTTTATGCAGGTCTTAGAGATCATCGAAATCTATCGCTAAATATACATGCCGATTCCACTCATTCATGACGAAAACGAATTTGCAGCAAAACACAGCAATACTGCATCGATAATAGATCTGTACCGACGAATCTGACACAGTGGAACTTCTGGAAATGACCGAAATGAAATTTGGAAGGGTCAAATTTTTCGGTATGAGTCAACAAGGAAAATGGCAATTCGACAAATACAGCGACAAGATATTCGGATCCTTTCAAAGCTGAGTGTGTACCATACGTGTGCGTCTCCGAATTTCTCAAAACTGGCTTTCTGACTATGCTAATTGTACATACTGGAACTGGATAGAACTTATACAAAGCACATAATGCTCCACATACTCAATCAGCAATGTGCACGTTGCATATATGGAGAATCAGCCCATTGTATAAATCCATTATGGCACGTCAAAATGACGATAAGACGATCCAGCAGTCAACGAACACTGAGAAAATTTCTAGCAGTAAAAAGAAACGTCTGCGTAGGGAGTAAATGAAAATATTTGAAACGGTGAACAGTGTTCCCTGAACACCCTCTTTCACTACCGTGCTCAAGAAAATTCCAAAATGCAACATTCGAAAAAGGTAATGAATACTCACACGAAGAGATGAATCAAGGCATAAATAAACATATAATTGGTATTTACAGTTCCGATTGAAACGATCAGTACGTTCGACTCTCAGTTTCGAGCTAACAAAGCTCCCACACTAATACTCCTTCCCGACATACAATAATTGAGAGTAGAGTAGATTCACAAATATCTTCCGGGTGTTTGGCAAGAACAAACCCGGTCATCACATCAGCAAACAGGACCATCTTATCGAAAACCATCTTCCTTCAAGGAGAAACGCTATCGGATATTCATTTCGAGCGATGTCGGATTCAATGTGAGAAAAATGCTGCATTGAAAGCAAACCTAGAATTCGTTTAATAATCAGGAAGACAACGAATCGTCTGGTCGAATCTGCTATCCATACACTCAAAATGTAGTATGTCCTTCAGTAAGACATGTATGGCAATATTTTCTCATTAACACTAGGACTTTTTCATAGTCAAAAATGGTTTTTCGGTGATATTATTTTGAGTTAACGTACTCACAACTAGAAAATTCGAAGTAGGTAACTTCTAGGTACGAAACACCGACCTATGATTACTAGTCAAAATTTCAATCGTGCCATCGGGAAGCTATTTTACTTCGCGGTGATTTTTCTTATTTGTTTAAAAAAAAGGACCAACAAGGTTTAAGCAGGGCCTATTTTTGAAACTTAGTTCTTAAAGTTCCGAAAAGTTCCTAAAGTTCTTAAAGTTCCAAAAAGTTCTTAAAGTTCTTAAAATTCTTAAAAGTTCCTAAAAGTTTTCAAATTTTTGCATCAAAATCGTAAACCCATGCCACAAACCTACAAATTCGTACAAATTATATATTGCCTATATTTCGTACAAATCGTATGAAAAACTTTTAAGAGTCTTATTCGCGAAATCTTTGACTGGTTTATATGGAGTCAATCTTGATTCCATATAAACCGGTCGAAAATTTCGCGAATTGACTCTTAAGATTAATTTATTATATTTTCTTAATCTGATTTACATAAGTCTTAAGATGGCATGTACATCACTCATATTGAGTGGCACAGGCACAAGGATTCAATTATCGATTTGAATTTCAGTTCAGCGTTAGAATTCGTAAAGAGGCGCAAATCTCTTCTAAGAAAAAGTAAAATGATCACATCATTGCATAGGGAACTTATAATTGACAATATTTTCTTACTTTAACTCGTAGCCGCCAGTATGTCTCGCAAGAAGTACAAACGCGTCTCGAATTCTACCACTAATTTGAGAACTTTTTAGAACTTTAAGAATTTTTGAGAACTTTAAGAACTTCAGGAACTTTTCGGAACTTTAAGAACTTTTCCGAACTTCAAAAACTTTTAGGAACTTTAAGAACTAATTTCTCCAAAATTGGTACTGATGACCCAATACTCAAAAAGTTCTTAAAAAGTTCTCAAAAGTTCAAGAAGTTCCTGAAGTTTCTAAAGTTCTTAAAAGTTCCTCAAAAAGTTCGCAAAAATAGGCCCTGGGTTTAAGTCTATTTTATTGAACACAAATTATTTCAGTAGTCATTACACCCAACGTAATTACGTAATTCTACGTTTCTTCTTCCACATTTCTTAGACTTGTACTCAGACTTGACTTCTTCTTGCTGGCAAAGACCAAAGTTAAGGCTTTTACGGCTAATTTTCGGAACAAGAAATAAGAAATCTTCTACAAACTCCATGTGGTAACAGATTCCACACAACTCCATTCTCGGTAGTCGTAGTTTAGAACATTTAAACAAATATTGTAAAGTGAGGTGGTCCTATTATATGGAGACTTCAATGCTGCAGGAACGAAATAACGATGGGCAACGTACTAAAAATCAAATTCTTTATTCCATTCAAAGTCAAAGAAAACAATACTCTTTCATCAAAATTTTACAAATCGATCCAAATTCGAGTTTTCAAAAAAGAAAAAAAAAATTATTCGCCTCAGCCTTACTTATTTTTTGATATGCCTTGCCGTCGGAACAGACGACCGAAAAACATACCAAAAATAAAAGTGAACCCAACTGCTGAGATCCCTAACACAATAAAATAACGACGAGCTGGTGATGTAGCTACCTGTGAATAAAGCTGCCCTAAGTCTTCTGGTGCGTGGGCGATCAACTGTCGAAAGGAAAGATTTTCGATTGCAATAATGGAACTAGAAAAACTTGCTTGTAATTACCGGCGCTGCATTTCGAAACATTTCCATTCGTTTTTCCAATTTCGATTTACAATCCGGTTCCAATGCTTTCGATTCGTCAGCGAGTATCACTTGAAGACATTTGAGTACTGGAAATCAAAATTCGGTCAATGAGTCTAAATGAAAATGGAATGCAGCTTCTTAAGCAAACAAAATCGAGTGGATTTCTCCACTTCGTAAAAGGTAAAAAATAAGCGAACTTCTCGCCGTAACGACGACACTCACATCTTCCATTTCCGCTAGGCACATTCGAACAATACTTCAGTAAATCCACGGTGCACGCCCGTTGTAGAAGAGGATCAACGTGAATGTCTGCCTTGGCCTCTTGAATCAACGTAGCTACCTCGAACTTACATTCATGACTAATAATTTTATGATTCAAAAAGGCCAACTTCAAACATTCCTCAACTTCACCGTACTCTTCAACCTCATCTTTCGGTTTGCACAGAATGGCAATTTCGGCATTGCACACAGATTTCAGCAATGGATTTAGCTTATAATTTAAAGCTTGCTCGTGCAACACTTCAGTCATTTGCTCTTCACACTTTTTAGTTAACTTTCCTTCACGGAATTTGGTCTTCAAGCAACCCACCACTTTGCCATTCAATTCCTCATTTTGTTTCGCGGACGCTACGATATTTGTGCAATATTCGGCGATGTTTTTTGAGCACGCATTCTGTAGCATCGGATTGAATCGGTAGTCCATGTTCTGGTCAATCATGCGATTCACGACAACCAATTTGCACACACCGTCGAATAGTGGCTCGTCCTTATGTATTTTAAGACATTCCAATGTTTTAGAAGTTTCAGTTTCGTGGCAGTATTGTCGTATCATTCCCGCACAGGAATTCAATAATGTGTAATCGGTCGCACTATCTGTGAGCTCTGACTTTCTAATGGCGAAAATTGCGTGCCGACATGTTGGTCCTAGTTTGTCGTGTTGATTTTGTAAGCATTCTAATACCTGCAGAAAAAGTGACAAATTAAATTGGTGTCGTGGCAACACACAGTCTGATCGGCCAAAGCAATTTCCCAATATTAATGGTGATTAAGATGCGCTGAGCCTTGATCAGTGGAAATAACATATAGAAGCAATGATAATGTCGAAACGAAATGAATGAACAAAACACTTGCATTTTTCTTATTCACCTGACCAGCACCGTTCGGAACATTCAAACAAAATGTTTTTATGTCCTCCTTACAAGCACTTTTCAGTTTCGGATCAAAATCAATATTTTCCCGTTGTTGGTATAGCTGAGCGCGCACTTGCTGTCTGCACTCTTTCGGTATTGTATGCCGTTGGCTTTTCAGCGTATCATTTCGCATTACTTCACTGTAATCGAATTACGAGACAATGTAAGATGTACCGTTTTAGTAAACATAGATTGCTTACCTCAAACACTCCACCACATCATACTTCGTGTTACTGTTGGGACAGAATCTCATCACATGAGGTCGACACGCCTCTTTGAATTTGTAGGTGAAATGGTAATTTTTCAGCGAAGTAATTTGAAAGTGTTCGATTACGGCACGACACTTGATGTTTTGTCGGAAATCCGGATCGTTTTTGTGCGCAATCAAACATTCCATCATTTCGCCTTCATCTCTTCCACTTTTCAATATCGAATCGCAGTGCCGTTCCATTTCGTTGCGACAATGGGACATTATGATTGGGTTCAATTCAATGTGTGCAGCTTCCTCTTCGGTATAGGTTATGACAGCGGTCTATTTAGCGAGGGTTGATCGTTAGACACTGTTGAATTCATTAAAGATTATTGCAGCACCACCCACCTTACACCTCTGAATCAGTTTCTCTAAATTGTCCTGCAGACATTGCATTTCTTCACCTTTTTGCGTTTTATCGAAACAAAAATTGGCTAGATCGTCTATGCACATATCTTCGACTTCTGGAATTAGATCAACTGAAATGGCACGTTGTCGCATTACACGTTTTATTTCCTGAAAGAAGAAACCACGATCTTAGAACACTGAATAGGCAATCACAACTCCTCAGCGTACCTGGAAGCATTCCGGTTTTAGTTGAACGTTTTTATCTGGGTGAAAGGCACTTCTGTATAGACATGGTAAAATTAATGGTCCCCTATCGGGATCCATTGGAGCATTGTCAGCGTCATCCCATGACGGCTTAGCATGGCAAAGGGAAATGGCATCAGCTTTGCAATTTCTGTGGATTATTCAATAAAATCAACAGTTTGCTTAAGAAGATATTTCGTGATCGAAATGTGTCCGACCTGTACAATTGTGGATCCAATTTAAAGTCACGAGCCACAAAATATTGTATTTGCATGAGGGCAACCTCGCAATCGGACGTCATGAAATCTGTTCCGATTTTCTCCATTAAGCAAGACATAACTCGAGCATCACCACTGTTAGCATCACGACAAGCTATATCAACGACTGGCTTACAAGCACTTCGCAAAACTGGATCAACACGCCAATCTTCTGCCACATCGCTCACCTACAAAGATAATTGGAACCGAATGAATACACCAGATTGGTGATCGGGTCAACAAATACCGCTAACCTTTATGACCATTTCCAATGCTCTTTGACACGTTGATGTTATGCGACGATCCTTTTTCTTCTTCGGTCTTGCGTGTTCCATCAAACAATGAATGGTTTTACCAGCAGCCTCCAAATTGTCGCAAAACTTTGTGATGTCGTCAGCGCAACCCGTTAAAATTTCCGGAGAGAGTTGAAAGTCGTCCATCAGCAATTTCCGGTGATCCGTCATTTCGGCCAGACATTCCGGAGAAATTTTTGTATTATTTTTACTTGCTGCTTCCAAACACAACAGAATTTGTGCTAGTCGAACATCTTTGTCTTCGGAGACACCTCGTCGACATTTGTTGTTCTTAATATCCTCTCTACAAGCTCTGGCTAGACCCTTGCTTACTTTGTAGTCATGGGCAATTAGTTTATCCCGTCGCAGTAGTTGCTCCTTACACAGAGACGACATTGTTTGATCATTTTTATTTCTAATCAAACATTTATACACAGCACCCGTTCCTGGCCTGATGTCCGGACAGAATCGCCGTGCATCGTCTGTACACGCTAGGAATAATTTTTTATCGAGCCTCACATTATCAGATTGTAGTTCAGACAAACGTAAAATTCCCTTCCTGCATTCCTTCGTTAAATCGTCGATCTTGCTTTGTAAGCAAGCTAACGTCTCACCCTGGGACAGGGTATTCCGATCGGTGCTCAATCGTCCACAGCCATTCGCTTCAATGTCACTCTCACAATCTCGTACAAATGGTCCGATTAGTCGAAAATCCGAAAATGCGACCCATTCAAGTTTTTGGATGACGCTCCGACATCCAGCACTTTTAATGTCGTTCTGATGGTCCAGTAAGCAGGCCAACATGTGCCCCGGCTCTTTCGTTACTTTGCAACTCAATTTAGTTAGATCATTTGCACAGACTTTTTGAGTCAGTCTGGCCACGTTGACGTCTTCTAGAAGCTGTTAAATAACAAGATAATTCGTGTTAATTTAGACATTTTATGACAGCCAACATCGATAAGGATTTACTGTTTGAGCAACATTTTCAATTGAAGCAATGTTCCTGATTGAGTGATTAGGCTCAAACCAGACAACAAAATGTGTTGTGTACGTTAATGAAAACAGAGATAGGGAAGCTTATCAACTTGATCAATAAATTGAGTAACAAAATATTTGGATGTTAAGACTTAATTTCTGTCGTACACAATTTTTAATTTTTTACCCAGCCACCTGTTCAAATGTTGTTTGAACAATTCGTTTATAATTTTTCAAGATCAAGTTTAGGCAACAACGATTTACGTTATAAAGTACTTCTATTTCTATTGACGATCAGGCAATTACCTAAAATTGCTTGTTTTATTAATTTACGACATTCGACCATTTGTCATGCCGAAGGAACAATTACCACAAACAATTTTCGAATTTTTTTAGGTAGAAATTACTTAAATCACCACATCGACGAAAACTCTTCAAAATTGTCAAATCGAATTCGATTTATTTACCTCTGACGTATGAGACCAAATCGAGTGTTGACATTCGTCCGACAGACCCTCAATTTGTGATGTAAGAAACGTTTGTACACATTCGAGAACTATTAAATCATCTGCGTCGTCCGGTAAACTGCTGCACAAATTCTTTATTTCCCTACAAGCCGGTTCATTGATCAATTTAATGGGGCCATGAATGACGTTCCGTTTAATTCGGTTATCCACACCATCAGCGGTTATGTTTACAACGAACAATATTAAAAGCAATATTGTCTCAGAGTTTATCATCTTTCATCACTTGATTACTAACAGTTAATTTTTATAAAATTACACGAAGATCGCGAACCGCATTTTATCGAAAATCTTCCAAAATAGTTCCTTGTTTACGGTGACACTGTTAGACAAAAAATGCAAGAGATGAAAATGCAAAAGGTTGACTTTTGGAACGTCATCTCATAACCACAGCCACCAAAAAGAAATAGCCGCGACAGCCAAGATTTTTTGGTAGTTTGAAGTATGAACACATTTTAGCTACACAAGTTGCTTTTCATAGCCCAGCACATGTCCTTTAACTTCTTAAGGCGACAAACATATCACCGCTATGCTTATTGAAACATGTAGTTTGTTTTGATCGAACAATGTTTACTTAATTACTACTTCTCGAATGAATATACATTAGAGTTGAAGTTGAACTTCATCGGTTTTTCCATTTCCTTGAATTTTGAACAGTTACTGTACAAGTTCGTTAACATTAGTCCTGACCTCGAACTCGAACCTGACAGATCACAGGTTGATGGCGGTCAACGCACTTCAAGAACAGGCAAGTGAACAGAATTTAAAAAAAGGCCTCTACGACAAATTATAGTGAAAAATCCTCATATAAATTCAGGTTGTTATTTTGGTATAATATGCCACTGAGAAATTAAATGTAAAAATTGGACCAAATGACGGTTTTGATAAAATCTGTTCCTTTTCCTGGTCTTAGAGTGCGTTGTGTCTGCGCATTTTTCCAAATATCGAGCGGGAACGTTGAAATTGGAAACATTAGCATCTAAACAACAATCCTTTTTATTTAAAATTTCAGTACACAAAGGAATTCGGTGATTTCCCCAAAGGAAAGCAGAAATCTAGTTAATTCTGATTGTAAATAAAAGTGGTACTACTGCAGCCAACATCAACAGTGATATGGTAATTGAGACGTTACTTCCACTTCCATAACTAACATTGACTCGTGGAAGAACACCATACTTTTCAGTACCATGACAATATCCATTGTAGATCGGTTGAGCAGGAACACCTCGCCTGTGTGGCAGTTTAAAAATATTATTTTTCCGGATCACAAAATATAATGAAACTTTAACCATAAAAGTCGACATCGGTGTTCGTCTAAACGATGTTTAGCGTCGGCGGTAGTGCTTGAATTAGCAGGTGACCATAGTCGTTCTGCCACAGCTCCAATGTATGGAAATAATCGTGGAATGATGTTTGTTGCATCGACATATTCAGCCCAAAGTGCAGCCTCTCCGCCAAGAACTAGTTGGGCTTCTTCGGCAGTTACTGGTGAGAATAGTAAATATTTTTGAAATTGTCCACAGTGACTAATCGAAAAATGAACTCACTGTTCGGCAAGATTGGTTCGCACTCATAGTATGCCTTCCAACTTTCGCCGTAATTTATATAATTTAAATACCAGCAGGACGATAACAAAACTTGATAGCCACCTTTTAATGCTCTCTGAATACGATTATGAATGATTTTTTTGAGAGTTACGCCGTGAAATAAAATATTTTTGTTATACCTCCATGTATGGTTCCCACGGATCATCCTCACTACCTCCTTTCCATACTTGAAGAATCACATCTTTTTCAGGCTGAAAATTTGTTCTGTACTTGAAGTCATCAGTGAAGGGATTGCATAAATCAAACTTACTACTACACCAAATTCAATCGGATCATGCCAGATAATGGGATGTCCGCCAATATTTTTTAAATTTTCCAACACTCTTTCAGTGTAATATTGTTGGACCTCCTTCATTTCAGTAAAGTTGTTGTTACGCATAAATTCCGCAATAACTGGAGAAGACTGCCAACAAGCGTAATATACCTGGTAAAATCAACCCCGTTAATCCCGAAGCTTGTGTCGCTTAAAATTGCATATTTACTTCATCCATTCCAAGATGAACATATTTATCCTTTGACACGCTATCAACGATTTCTTTAAGGAAATCAGTCATGAATGTATAAGTGTTTTCATCCATAGGATTCAAAATTTCATAAGCAGCGTGATTTGGAAAGTTCGCCGTGCCTGGATTTACACCATCCCCGAAACATGGCGTTATCAGACCTTACGATACAATGAGAAATTAGGCAACTTTTACGAACGTCAATGATGGAAATTTACTTGGAAAAGCTTTGCCAAATCCTTGAGTGTGACCTGGTGTATCAAATTCTAATATCACTCTTATGCCTCGATCTCTTGCAAAGTCGATTATATGTTTTACATCAGATGGTTGGTACACTAACTCAGGTAGATAGGCTCCCTTGAAAAAATCCAACATTTTGACGTAATTATTCTCAACATATGCGTTCCACGATACTCACCTTTTCCGATAGTTCCGGATATTTAACGCTAACGAAAGGAAAACTTTGATCGTCCACAATATGCCAATGTAAAACGTTCAGCTTATTGTAAGACAGTGACTCAATTACTTGCTCTATTATGGCCACAGGCAAATAATGTCGGGCGGAGTCAATCATCAATCCTCTGTGGGGAAATCTGGGATGGTCTCGTATTACTGTTTCATTAGCAAAACGATGATTGGATTCACCATCGGTCCAAATTAATTGAGAAAACGTTTCTAATCCTCTTAAAGCACCCCACACAGTTTTAGCCGTAATTTTAGCTCTTCCTTCCGTACTTTCCGATGATACGGTTAGATTATCTGGAAAAATTATTTGATTACAATACTAAAAGTTATTACACAACCTACATTCGGTGTGTGCTGAGTTACTATGTAATCGCATCAAAGGCACATCATTATCTAAAAAAAAGTCGAGTGCCACTACTACCATCGTAAAGTTAGTACGATCAGTACGTTGCGTCATTGATTGACAATTTAGGTTTTACAGGAACTTCCTGACACGCTGGCCCTGAAGGCTTTGTATATACCGAATTCATTTAGAATGAAGGGATCCCTCAGGTAGACAATAGAGCAAAAAAATATCAATTACAAGCCTCATAATCCATGTCCGTGTCTAATTGTGGGTACTCATCACAAAAATTCTTCGTTGGCTCATTAGAAATTTCGATTTCAACCGTTGATAGAATTGGCAAATCATTTCCTGGCGTAACGGTTAAATTGCGAAACAAAAACTCCCAAGAATATCGTTGCATAGCTCGATTGAGAATGGCACAATCATTTACGTTGGCCTTATACGAAAACGAATCCTTTGGCGCAATCGAAACGACATTTTCCGATTTCGCCCAGTAATTGGGCAGTGGCCACAGACTGCCTGGAGGCGATGGAGTGCCCTTTGTGAATAGAAATATTTTCGTTCTGCAGTTTTATTGACAAAAATTTAATCCACATACTTCTAACGGAAGTCTTGCTGCTAATTGAGATAAGTGTCCTTGTGCCGATGATGACAAAGTCAAAAGGAGTAAAATGGCACTGATTAACTTCAAACACATTGTTCAGACACGACCGGTTTCTCGAAAAAGAAAATATGAACTGTGAATCCATAGATCTTTTAAAATATGCTCAAGTGCTTGCCCAATCACTAAGATTAGATTAAGTGTAAGGCATAATCAATGAACATTAATCATCTACCATAGCGGAACTCTATAACTAAAGACAAAACACAGGGCGAGTGGGCACCATCGCCATCATGACGAAAATAAACGACTCGAACTGGTCATACTATGAATTTGGGCAAGTCCCGACGAGCCTTTGGAATTTTTGTATGAAAATTTTTTAAATGAGCTTTTTGTCCCACGTGGTGCCTTTTCGGGCAACTCTGTGTAGTTAACTTTTATTAAGAATACATGTCACATGAAGTAAAAAAATTAGCATCAAACCCTACGCAGGGCTTACTTTAGAGAATTTTAATTCTGAAAATTCCGAAAATTCTGAAAAAATTCCGAAAAAGTTCCGAAAAATTCTGAAATAATTTTTCGGAATTTTTCAGAACTTTTTCGGAATTTTTTCAGAATTTTCGGAATTTTCAGAATTAAAATTCTCTAAAGTAAGCCCTGACCCTACGTGATACTATAAACAAAAGAAGTAACAGATTTAGCGAGACATCGTGACACGCCTGTCAATTTGAAAAGGTCGTAAATGTTGTGGGAAAGTGGTACAGTTTCCAGTAGACAGAATTTCAAGCTAAACCAGCCGCACATCCTTTGTTTTCTTGTGAAAAGCTTGCGTCGTGCCTCTTCAGATGATTAAAATGTTGATTCTCATAATGTTGTCGATTAATCGTTCCTCGGCACATTAAACATTTGTTTGGCACTCGATTAGAAAATTGAAATTTGTTGGAGAAATTTTGACTTTTTAAGAAATTGGAACTATCAACTGTAACCTCATCGTTCGTTGATATAGTGAATTACTGACTTCCGGTAATATTTCCCGTGAGCAAATTCTTTCAAAAATTCATTAATTTTCCGTAAGTTTTTACTTCTAATCAATAGAAACTAATTGTACAATCAATCCATATCTGTTAAACCAGTTCTGGCACCTCTTCCACCGTATTCAGCCCTCTGAAATCTATAAATCTGACTTCTGTTATCCCGTCTATTGTCCCGGTTATTGTTGTTATAGCTTGCAGCCAAAGAATTCTTATCCCAACTGTTTTCAGTCGACTTTGTTTCGATTTCAGCTGTTATGATATCTTCTAATGTCTGCAAATACAATCATTACGGTATACAAATATCATCCGGAAACACTTTCGAAATTATGGCTTACCTTGTCGTCTACTTGACCATTTTCGATTAGATATTTTTCAAGTCTATCAAAGTTCTGGATCAATTCATTGTCAGCAGTTTTGTTGACAGCTTCTTTCACAGTATTAATCTGTTAAAAGTAGAAATTTTGTTCAGATCACTCGATCGCAGTTTGCACTTGAATCAACAAAACCAACCGCATCTTTTGTAAACGAATGTCTGTTCGGTGTATCCTGAAGTTGCAACACTCCCCTTAAAATTGCCACCGCATCGTCCGCTCGACCAAGATTTGAAAATGCTTCTGCTTTAATGTTTCGTACCGTAACATAGTTTTGTTGGCGAACCGTTCCGATAATTTCCAACGCAACATGGGGAGCGTTTTGTTTTAAGGCCAACGCAGCGGCAAATGTAATAGCTCGTCGTATTGGGATGTGGCCAATGTTGCTCAATTCCATGAATAGGTTCGAAGCGTATTTGAATGATTCGGGAGTGTTCTACGTGGACGTAATCATCGTTTTATTCGAGATACTCCCTCAATAAACGGTTAATGAATGATATACCTCTTTGTAACAAGCTGCAAAGACCAACGTCACAACGTATCTTGGATTCGTTCCGCCTTGGATTTGTTTTGATCGTATAGCTTCATAGACGTCAATAACGTCCTGATAACGGCCGTGTTCATACAACATGTCGCAAAGAATTTGATAGGTGACCAGCTGATCGAAGAAACCATCGAGTTCCGGATCTTTGAACCACTACAATTGGAAATATTAGTGCGATACATCAAAATGGGTACGTTGGACTAAGAGAAATAGATGTAACTCGATTGATCATACCTTTAATGCTACGTCAGGTTTATTGATGTGATGTAAGCATCTCATAATAACTGGTCCAAAGATGAAATTACCAAACCGAGTCTCTTTGTTTTGCTGGTGAAACCTTTATAGGCGAAATGAAATAATTTTTACCATCGACGCTTATGCGATATGTAGCCAACCAATCGGGCTCGGTCATTTCAAGGAAAGTATCAAGGATAATGATGCGTGCAACAGATAAACATGACTTACTTTCGCACCATTCCTTCTAGTAACTGTACGTCCTCTTCATTGGGACCAGTCAAATGACACATATTCTTAAGGTCCTCAGTAAAAATCATTGATGTTCCATCATTGGCCACAAACTCTTTCATTTTCTCGCGAAATGAGTCACCATCTCTCACAAAGAATTGTTTCACTTTTTCCCTTTTTTCAATGTAACTATTGAGTCCAAGCGAATTTAAAGTGTACAATGTTCGGCTGGAATTCTTCAGGTCTATAAAAATACAAAAAAAAACTTAAATGAGGTTATGTGTTGAAAAATCATGAAAAATTACAATTGGTCAGATTAGATCCATTGCAGAAAACTCGGGATAGACGAAACATAGTCAGATTGTTATGTATACACTTGTTTGTAGGTAAATTATTAATTACTTATTTCGCAAAATTCATTGAATTAATAAGACAACCGACAAAGCACCGTGCAGAGTACACTTTCTCATTGGCGGTTATGACATATGACATGACATGATTTTCACCAAAAACTGAAATGTTGCGTATGGCAGTATAGGGGAGAGAGAGGGTGTAGGAGAATGATGAACACGTTGAAGTTAATTGCGGCTTGTCAACTTTCGGCACCCTGGACTTTACTTAAATCGTCGAGGAATGCCTCCAAATAAATTTCTAAAAATCCAAAACGGAATTCTAGATTTTTAGAAATTTATTAAAGTAGGAATCTCGCGCCACGCGAAATTCCTACTTTATTAGTGTAATTTCGCGCCCGTAAGTAATTTCTTGCTGGTAGGAATCTCGCAACGTCTCAGTTGCGATGCAGGCATCCTAACATTTTGTAAAAGGAAAATCCACTTTTTCTGAGTAAGGATACCGGTATCCTTGATGCAAAATATGTGTATCTCAGTTGGGATACCGGTATCCTAACGTTTTGTAAAAGGAAAATCCACACTTTCTATGTCGGGATACCGGTATCCTTGATACAAAATACGTGTATCTCAGTTGGGATACCGGTATCCTAACGTTTTGTAAAAGGAAAATCCACACTTTCTATGTCGGGATACCGGTATCCCTGATACAAAGCTCTAGGGTGTTAGAATAAAATTCGCATCTCCAAAATTTATGTGTCTGATACTCAACTGAATCTACCGCCAATTTATCTCCAGGTACCCGTAAAAATTATCTAAATCAAGTTAGCCATTGAAAAATGTATGGGCGCGAAATTCCAATATAATATGTGTAATCTCGCGCGGCGCGAAATTACTCGTTACCGAATGAAGACGAACTATGAAAAAAATGTAAAGCCTCTACAGGCTAACCCACTCGTCCCATACGAAACACAATGAAGAAGCACTACAGTCAATGAAAGATAAACCAGGTATGGTCTGTTTATACAAACAGGAGGACATAGCAATTTCATAAAAGCAAACTCACCTCTTATGAGAGGTGAGTTTGTTTATATGAAATCGCTATGTCCTCCGCTACATACAAAGTTTGACATTCGACCCATTCGACCATACCTTGTGTTGACGTTCATTGTTTAAAAGGTGTGTTCCTGCGTATGTAATAAAATGGCGATCTGCGTCACCCCCCCCCCCAAAGTATACAGCGCTGCGTTTTCTCTCCTACTTTTGAAAAATAATAGAAAAAAAGCGTCGTTTAGCTAAACGGAGGCAAAACGGAGTACTTTTATTGTAAGTGGAAATCAAGCCTTATCACCTCAAGGTTCTGAAAGAACATTCTTTCAGAGCCTTGATAGACCTATATATCTACCTTGGATCAACCTACCACCTTTGACTGCGCTTAAACGTTGCCAAGCAAGATGAAGTAAATTAAACGAACCACACTCCCCTATTATGTGCTATTCACCGTATTCACCACAAAACAAAAAGTTGCTGTCAAACAGAAATTGTATAGATATATCGACGCATGTGTCAAAAAAAGATTTTGTTTTTGGCACGTTTATCGTTGGTACATTTTTCTCCTACGTAAAATTTGTTGTTAACAGAAAGTAAAAGATAATTTGGCTAGGGACTCGGAAAATTAATTAATTTAAGTAAAAATTGGTAATTTAACTTTTGGAAGCAACAATTTTCCCAAGGGGATATAATGTCTTCAACGAAATTATACACAAAGGTAAGGAAAGGCGATTGTATGGATTCTTTCGCTGTTTTGTGGCTAACCTTGAAAGTGAAAACAATTTTTTTTTTTTTCGAATCTTCTGTTTGTTTTAATTAATTCATTCGTGCTGTGGACTAAATAATTTGACTCAAAAGCAAACAGCACACTTTATGTTAACATATTCTGTGAGAAACTGTCATTGAAGTGATCCAAAATATTCAATCAAAACTATTGTGTTTACAAATGCATAACCTACTTTTTTCTCAAAATTGAAATTCTTTTCGTTGACGTTCTTTTTTTTTGAACAAATAAAGTACAATATTTGTATTGTATTGTATGTTCCACGATTCAATGCCGATTATATTGAATATTCAAGAGACAAGGAAAATACTGAAAGAGGTGATTCATTCACACGGTGTTATGTGATAAACCACAACAAAAATTTGGTTGAAAAGATAAGAATTCACTATCGACTGATACGGTTATTTGAAGTGTATACAAAGTACTAAAGAGTTAATTACCAAAAAAAAAAAAAAAATTGTAGGGCTCACTACATACGAAACTGTTGAATAATAAGATGAATTATTGTGCGTATAATTACTTGTAAATATCATGATTCGTTTGAGCTGGTATAGTGTCATTTATTGTTGTGTTTATTTACCTGAGACTGTTCACAGTCGTGTTTATAAAAAAGAATATTTTGAGTGATTTTTCCAAACTGTCTATATAATCTGCAAGACATGGATGGCATGGCAGCTTCAATGATTATTATTAATAGTAGGTCATAACAATGACAGTCTTTTTTGAAACTGGATTTAGACAACAAATTAATTTTGGTTTGTTGATTTGAGGTGGTGTCAGAATATCGTGATCGTGAAAATCAATTTGCATAAATTTACGAGCAACTCTCTCAGAAGTAGAGACAACTCTTTGTTTTACAGAATTGGTTGAATAGAAGAGGAATATTTGGTTAGTTAAATTAAGTACGGCTGCTTCAACTATTTCGATCAGAGCCGGTTGGCTGCATTAGCTTAGACCATTGGCGCTGAAGAAAATTCGCTAATATTGGCGCTGGAAACGATGTGTTTAACACGTTGCTGGTTATTGTGACTTGTAAACTTTAGGCACACCGGAAAGTGCTAAGAGAGTCGAGGAATACCTCCAAATAAATTTCTAAAAATCAAAAATTTGACTTTTGATTTTTAGAAATTTATTTGGAGGTATTCCTCGACTCCCTGAGCACTTTCCGGCGTGCCTAAAGTGCCTGCTCGAGCATTATCCCCTGGGTGTTAAGCTTAGCGCTGGAAACGAAATAGCCCAGTGGCGCTCCAAGTTCTAATTCGGTCCTGATTTCGATGCAAAAAGTTATTTAAAAAATAACTTGTCGAAATTCTCAAAACTTATTTTAGATTGGTTCTTTCCGTCTGAAAACGATGTGTTGTTCTTCGGTCGCTCTGCAAATTTGTAGCGGCGATTCCTACTAAAACTTGCCGAATTTTCTCGGACTCTAATTATTGTGAGGAACTAATCCTTAAATGTCTAGACTTCATAATTCGACAAACTTACAAAAGGAAAAACATTTCCACAAATAACATTTCTTTTGCTCTGCTTTCAGGATGCACGGATATGGATCCAAGCCACAGATCCAAGCCTTGTTTGGGAGGGTGCCGTACTCACTGCCCCCTATACTCCAGAATCCAAAGTAATCCACTTAGTAACAGACGCAGGCGTCTCAAAAACAATTCCAATAAAAAACGAAGACACAGATTTGCCGCCACTACGAAATCCTGCCATATTGATCGGTCAAAATGACCTAACTGCATTGTCGTACCTGCACGAGCCGGACGTGCTGCATAATCTCGAAGTCAGGTAAAGCGTTTCGAAATTGCTGCAGTGACAACCGTATAACCATGAACAATTCGGTTTAGGTTTTGTGGCCGACAAGCCATTTACACATACTGCGGTATCATATTGGTTGCAATCAACCCGTATGCCGAATTACCACTATATGGACCTGACATGATTCGAGCGTATCGCGGCCATGCGATGGGTGAATTGGAACCGCATATATTTGCTGTGGCTGAGGAAGCATACGCTAAATTGGAACGAGAAAAGTGTGATCTTAGTATTATTGTTAGCGGAGAATCAGGCGCCGGAAAAACCGTTTCCGCTAAATATGCAATGAGATATTTTGCAGCCGTCGGTGGTAGTGAATCTGAGACGCAAATCGAAAAGAAAGTGTTGGCCAGTAGTCCGATTATGGAAGCAATTGGCAATGCTAAAACCACACGAAACGATAATAGTTCGAGATTTGGTAAATTCACGAAACTTCTGTTCACCAATTATTTGAATGTAATGTCCTTGACGGGAGCTACCATGCAGACGTATTTGTTGGAAAAGTCGAGAGTTGTGTTTCAAGCTCCTGGCGAACGAAATTATCACATCTTTTATCAACTGTGTTCTGCTAGAGATCAATGGCCGGAATTGATGTTGGGTAAGTGGTTGTGATTGTCTGTGCCTTGCCCGTATTGTTTATGGATTTCGTATTTGCAGATCATCAAGACAAATTTCGATTCCTAAATCAGGGTAATTCGCCAGATATAGCGAGGGTGTCTGACCTTGATCAGTTTAGCGAAACAATAGGAGCGCTGAACACACTTGGATTTACTCAGGGCGAGGTAAACTCTAGCATCCTCAGAATGTCTTCAGTTCAATAATAATTTACTTTCAGGTAAACGACATTGTCAAAGTTTTGGCTTCCATTCTTCACCTGGGTAACATCGAATTTTTCCTATCGAACAGAAAAAATTCCAAAGAATCCGATAACGATGGATGCTCTGTCAACGTAAAGAAATTAACTTCCGTTCATTTGTTCCAATTTTCGATTTCTTCTCATTTCCATTTCTTCAGGCGGACGATTTGCATTTAAATCTCTTCAGCGACATTCTCAAATTGAATGTAGACGACCTGCAGAAGTGGTTAATTCACAAACAAATCGAATCGATGAACGAAACCGTTCTCATTCCCATAAACTTATCCACGTCTGAAGCAGCTCGGGATGCGCTTGCGAAACACATTTACGCAAAACTGTTTCAGTACATCGTCAATGTGATTAACAAGAGTTTAGTAAGCGGCAAAAAACAGAACTGTTTCATCGGCGTGCTGGACATTTACGGTTTTGAGACATTCGAAACGAATTCGTTCGAACAGTTTTGCATCAATTATGCTAACGAGAAGCTGCAACAACAGTTCAACCAGCATGTCTTCAAGTTAGAGCAGGAAGAGTATCTCAAAGAAGGAATCGTCTGGACTATGATCGATTTTTATGATAATCAGCCGTGCATTGATTTGATTGAATCCAAGCTGGGCATTTTGGATTTATTGGATGAGGAGTGTCGGGTATGTATTTGTTTTACCTCAGACGCCTCTTTTCGAAATCCGTGACGTGCAATTTTGATTCCATCGACAGATGCCAAAGGGATCGGACGAGTCATGGGTTGGAAAATTGATAGAAAAATGTTCCAAGTACAAACACTTCGATAAGCCTCGATTCGGAACGAATTGTGAGTTGTGATCAGTGGTAGTTGTTCTGTGAAATCAATTCCATTTGATCTTTTTCGTAGCGTTCTTCGTCAAACACTTTTCCGATACCGTGGAGTATGACGCATTTAGTTTTCTGGAGAAAAACCGTGACACCGTCTCCAAGGAACTGGTCAATTGTCTGCGAGAATCCGAAATGGATTTCTTACGAAAATTGATGGAGCTCGACGACTGTGACGATGGCAAACAAAATAAATTGAATACGTCGCTCAGCGGACGAGTCGTGATTAGTGCATCAAAGTCATTGGTAAGTTTGAATATACGGAAAAGTCTGCGGAAATTTTTTTATCTTAAATTGCGCCAATTTAATTTCAAATTATTTTACAGAATACAACGCCGGGAAGGAACAGAGTTAGTTTTTGAATCGTTTTAAATGTTTGATTGCATGATATGGTTTTGGGTTTTTTTCAAAGTAAAAGGCCTTTAGAGTCAGTGAATCTCTATTTTTTCAAAATACTTGCTTGGTATAGTCGGATCTATGACGTCGACTTTGTCTTAATAACAATCTGTAATGAAATTTGATGTCAAGCCAATTGTTAAGATTTCAAGATGCCCAAAGAAGTGTCAAGATTTTAGAGATGTTCAAAGGGGTGGTAAATGGTCACGCCAAAATGGGTCATAACCTATTTTGGCATGACCATGAACTATCAACTTTAAAACTGATTAATGGCCAGAAACAGTACCATCTAGAGTACTAATCTTCTTCGTTTCTTTTTCACATCTTCCCCCCAGAGTTCACCGAATTGTTCTACTAACTTAAATCAAATTTTCTGTCGTACTAACTCGCATGATCTAACTTATTTGCAACAAATCTTTCTACTGTCAACGAAAATAACATTTTTCTAATAATTTACAGTCTATGCCATCCAGGCAACACCGCCAATCTGTTGGTTCCCAGTTCCGAGAGAGCTTAAGTATGCTCATCCAAACACTTCACGCAACCACTCCGCACTATGTCCGTTGCATAAAAGTGAGTAAACCGTCCCTGAAAATCTCGCATTCTTATTGACGGAAATGTCAACTCTTTCCCACAGCCCAACGAAGAGAAAAAGGCGTTCAAATGGGAACCAACTAAAATAGTTCAACAGCTGAGAGCCTGTGGCGTGCTGGAAACAGTACGAATATCCGCTGCTGGGTTTCCTTCTCGCTGGCAATACGATGATTTCTATGCTCGTTACCGATTGCTCTGCAAAAGTTCGCAAATTACTGAGTACGATTTCAAGGAAACGTCCACCCAAATTATTAACAATTGGATTCACGACGATGATAAATACCGGTTCGGCAACACGCAGATATTCTTTCGAGCTGGGCAAGTGGCGTTTTTGGAACAGGTCCGCCTGGACGTTCGTAAGAAATACATTATTGTCGTTCAGTCCATGGTGCGACGATTTGTCTATCGACACAGATATAACAGGCTACGCAAATCAGTGTTGGGTATACAAAGATATGCGCGGGGTTACATGGCTAGAAGGTAAGCGATCGGATTTATATTGTTTTCGCAGACTGATCTTTCATTTCCTAAACAGAAAGGCAGATCAACTTCGAAAAAATCGAGCCGCCGTTACCATACAGCGCTATGTCCGAGGATGGGTCGCCCGAAACAAGTTTGTACAAGCTCGCAAATCGGTACTCGGTATTCAAAAGTATGGTCGAGGTCTGCTGGCTCGTCGTAAGTTCACGGCGAACTTGGACAATTATAAGGTATGACAGCCAAATCATCCGATCAGCTTTTTCTTGTACTAACAGTTGAACCATTTCTATCACAGGCAACTCAAATCCAACGATTGTGCCGTGGCTATCTAGCACGTGTGGCTTATAAGTCTAAATTGAGGAAGATTATCATCTGCCAGTCGGCGGTGCGTCGATTCTTGGCGAAACGATTGTATAAAAAGATGAAAGCCGAAGCTCGGACCATTTCGCACATGCAAAAAATGTACAAAGGCTTGGAAAACAAAATCATTTCGATGCAACAGCGAATCGACGAATTAAACAAGGAGAATGTCCAGCTGAAGACAAAGAACTCTGAGATTCCTGAGCTGAAAACGAAATTGGAAGGAATGAAAAACATGGAAAATGAGTTGAAAGCCAGTCGCATTGAGTCCGTGAAAAAAGACGAAGCTCTGGTTGCAATGCGCCAACAATTGGAGAATGAACGCGATGAGAAAATGAATATTCTCGAGGACAGAGCAGTCGCTGAACAAGAGTGGGATAGCCAGAAGCAAACGTGGAGAGTGGAAAACGAGGAGCTGAAGAAGCAAGTACACGAAATGATCGAATTCGCTAAAAAGGAAGAGAAAGGTAAGATACATCCACGTTGCTGTCACCAAGAAATTACTAAAAGTACCAATTTCCAGTCACTACTTCGCAAAAAAGTCGTCTACTTTCGGAAGTCGATAATAATGAAATCCATCAGGCGTACCAACATGCCATCAAGGACAAAGAGAATTTGGAAAGTGACAACTACATCTTACGCAACGAGATCGATCGCCTTGTTCGCTTGATTCCGAAGGGTAACATCACACATTCCCGTTCAATCAGCAACGCATCCAGCATCAACATTGATGAAGACTTTGGCTATTCATCGTCGCGTAATACTTTAGAAGTAAAAAGGCCGGGTCACAGTACTCCACCAACGCATGCTGATAGTTCGAAGGGTGAAAGTTTCCTAACTCCAGAGACATTTGCTGCAAAAATCAGTAAGTTGAGGGAATCGTCTTAATTGCTGGCTTACATTGACATTTTGCGTGAAATTACAGACTCATCAACACCGACAAAGAGCTCAGATACGGTGTTGATTTTGAAATTGAGGAAGCTGTTGGATGACGAACGCCTGAAACGGAAGTCGCTGGAAAAACAAATTTCTAGGATAGACAATAAGTCGAACAAGTCGATGACGAATGAAGAGTCTCTCAAGTAAGTTAAATGACATTTGCGTTAAAGATAAATCCGGTGATGTTCTTCTTATACTGCCTTAAATCCAATGATGGATGTTATTCCTATCCCCTTTAATTACGAACGGTAGATTACCACTTGTTGCAGTTACATTTGCAAATATTTTGTCTCAAGTTAATCCACGGTTTGACCGCAATTTCACCAAAGTCAAACATAGAACTCTCTCTAACGAATATTTCAAACATGAAACAATTCGATCAACTTCGGACTTGCAAACAATTTTCCTTTCATCTCATTTTCGAGTTCCTCAATCCTCATAATCTTACCGGACGATTCTATCTATTGTCACACAAGCACCGATGGTTAGTTGGATAGAAGTGAGTCAACAGTTCGTTTGTTTCTTACTCAACTGTGTCATAAATCACCTTTCCTATCTTATCAATACCGAAATTTCACGTACATTTTTGCCATTTTCTTATCACCATCGCCACAATTCCGAACGTCTTGTTCGCACACACTGTAGACTTCGAAATATTCGTGGCTATGAGCAACCAGTTTTATGTGACAAACTATCTTTTATTATTCAGAGCGTCCGAACTGGAAGTCGAGAATGAAAAATTGCGACAAGATTATCAGTTACTTCGCAACAGCATCAATCGCGGTGTGGAAAGTCAAGAGTTGGAAGGTAATTGATTATTACATTGGAATGAGTTCGACGTGGGTTGTATTGACGGATAATCTCAATTTTCAGCGCAATACGTAGCTTTGCAAGACGAAAATAAACGTCGCAGAGATGAGTGCATCCAATTGAGAGCAATATTAGCGCAGCAAAGCCAATCGTTACGTACGTTAGGATCCGCCGGTATTAAAAACGAAACTGGAATGAATGAAGGTGAAATTGTTGAAGCTTTCCAAGCACAAAAGCTTGTTAACAGGTACTATCACCCTCCATATAAGTACCACACACACACACACACACACAATGAAGTGACGCAACTTTACTCGTTTAATTTCAGACAACTTGAATCTGAGCTATCAGCGTTGACCGAAGAAAATAATTTACGGTTGACCGAGCTCAATAAAACAATTGACGATTTACGTAGCGATCGCGATAAATTGCAGGAAATTATCTACGAAAAGGTCATTCATACCGATGACACAAGCGTCGAAGTGCTTCAGCAAAGTGTCTCCTATTTACGGTATGAATTGGAAAAGGCGTTGACTCTGTACTCCGAACAGCAGGAGCAGATCGATGAATTGACACGAAAAGTGGAAGATCTGATTAACAAGAACAACATTTTGTCGAATCGATTACGCGAGCACGGACTGGATGATTCGACAAAGCTGAAGGAGAACGTCAAAAGTAACTTGGCCGTCGTCAAGAAAAAGGCTCAGGTCTATCGAGGTATGGTAGTGGTAGTAAGTCGTAGGAGATGTGACCTAAGAAAATGGGTTTTTGTTTCAGGTATCTTCAAATACAACGAGAAGGATACTGATAAGATACTGCAGCGGTTGATAGTTGAATTAACGCCACGTGTAGCTATTACACTGTTTCCTGGATTGCCGGCCTACATTGTGTTTATGACCATCAGGTACAGTTTGAAAAAAAAACAACTGTCTGAGCAACGGCTCAAGAATTAAGTCAATTTCAGGTACACTGATCTGCTCAATACTGACAAGGATGTACGTCTTTTGCTCACAAACTTCTTGCTGAACGTGAGGAAAGTGTATCGCTCGCCAAATACCAGCGAATATCGTGTGTTGTGGCTTGTTAACACACTCAAGTATTATCACATTAGCAAGCATTCAATGACCTACAGAAGCTAAAAATTTCCAATTTTTAGATTGCACAACCTTTTAAAGCAGTACGGTGGGGTTGATGAATACATGTTACTGAACACCGACAGTCAAAATCAGCAGCAACTCAAAAATTTTGATTTGTCCGAGTACAGGTAAGGAGATCAAATGTTCTTTTCGTTCACAAAACCATGAATTCAGAAATATATTCATTCGAATAGGCAAGTCATTTTGGGAGATATCACCGGTTTGCATGAAAAAACCGTTCGTCAAGTTCAAGAGGTCATGAAACCGCACATTGTACCAGCCATTTTGGATCATGATGAGATGGCAAGGGGCAAGAGTCAAGGTAATCAACGCTGAATAAAACTTTGCGCAAATTACTGAAAAGGATTTTCGAATTATTCAGGTGCACGCGGTCGATCGATGTCGTTAATGACACCCGATGGCAATCAAACTGTCGAACCGAAATCCTTGGTCAATCAGCTGGAATATTTCTACAAACAATTTCAATTTTTCGGCCTGGACGACGGTTACATTGAGCAGATTTTCAAGCAATTACTTTACTACATTTGTGCCATTTCAATAAACAATCTGATGCTGAGACAAGAACTTTGTATGTGGAAGACAGGCATGAAGATCAGATATAATGTGAGCTGCCTGGAGGATTGGGCTCGCAAGAAGAAAATGGTATGCCAATCGATTATAGATTCGAATTTGTGTTATCATTGACTCTGAACATTGAACTGGTATTTCAGCCGAACGATATTTTACAACCTCTGCAACCTTTAATCCAAGTGTCGTCATTACTTCAATCTCGCAAATCCGAAGAGGATGTGGACACAATTTTCGAACTTTGTTCGGACCTAACAACTGCTCAAGTGTTACGGGTAATTTACTGTCAAATTACGGTTACGGCAAAATTTAACACTCAATTTGTCTTGCTTTAGATTATTAAGTCGTACACACTGGACGACTGTGAGAATCCGATTCAACCCATCTTCATAGAGAAGTTGGAAAAGAAATTGAACGAACGGAATACTCATGTAAGTACAACGCTACCAGTACTCTTCCGTATTGATTTCGACAGCAGTACTTCCATCTAATCAAAGGGTCTAATTACTTGAATTTAATGTTCTTTCAGACACCAAACGATCTATTCACCATGGAGGAGAACTTTGTACATCCGTTGAAGGTTATTTACAAGTATGATTCCATTAAATTAGAAGAGATCGAGCTACCAACCATACTAAATTTGGACGATTTGTTGATAAAAATTTAAACCGAAACCAAAATTTAAGAGTTAAACGTTAAACCGGATTACCAGCGACAATACAAAAGAATCGTTTTCACAGGATCCAATGGAAACATATTTATCGATTTTGTGTTGTTCATTTATAGCTGCTCGGGTACGTAATTGAACTATATTTCGTTTTCAGAAAGTGGCAAATTTATTGTTATTTAGAACACATCAGGTTCGTTGCTTTTATTTTATTTGTTAATTATATTCGAAGAGTTAGATCAGAGAGTTTACATAATTTTCATGTTTAATAATTTATCTAAAAAAGAGACCTACAACCAATTGGGAGAACATATCAATGATCTTCATTCCATTCCAGTGTGCTCAATTCGAACAGTTTTACATTTGAAGTCAGAACTTTTATGAAAGTTTTCCAAATTTGACCCATTTTGACGAGCCTTTTCCTTGAAATTTTTGCGTATTTCGAGTAGAGAATTAGTCGATGCAACGTTTGTAAATTATTTTTAATCGACGTAAATCATTATTCTAAACGGAAAATTGTTCTACGGTATGCTTCTAAAATGCACCGATTTTCTTTATAAATATCGAAGTGGTCGACCCATATTTCTGAGTTCAAACTGTTTTTAGATATTCTGCTGATTGAAATGTATCCAATTATATTGCTTACCAGGGAACTCTGACAATTTTTTTCATATAGCGGCTACGAATGACCTCAGTCACATTTCTGGCGGCTGTGGAATGGGTAAAAATACGTGTCGTATTTTGCAAACAAAATTAATTTTGTAAAAAAAAATCGGTACTTTTTGGAGGCATAACATTGAATAAATTTTCTCTTAGAATTGCGTTGTTGTTAACTTACAAGAAGTTGTACCGACTAAATATAAGTAAATTCACAAAGCATTAAAAAATCGGATTCGTCACCAGCTTGACAATTTTTTACAACTAACCAATAATTTCATTTGAACACCCAGCCAATAGACAGATATTTTCATCATCGGCCTTTTCAGTACTAAGTTTAACGTACTGAAATGCAGTCAGTCATTGGACCTAATGAAATTAACTAATATTCATTGCACCATTACAACGTTCTATGATGTCATTGTATCCCTAATAACATTTTAACATTTTTCGCTGGATCGCTATACCAACCCGTTGAGTAAAACATTGAAAAAACTTCCCCTGTATCAATTATACTTAATTCCATTCATGTATTGACGAATTTGTCCAAGGTCCAAGTATTTCACCTGAGAATGGCAGAAATATTTAATTTTGCTCAATTATGCTGCGACAATCTTTGTGTTGCCGCTTGTTCAGCTATATCGACCTTTCTTTAAAGATTTTGTAAATATGATGTCCCTATCATCCCACAATTGCATTTTGCCGGACCGTTTACCATTTTCTCTGATTAAACCTGGTGGCTTCAAAACTGATCGGATGTTAGTAGTACAACGGGCTTGCCAAATAATGTTGTCCCGTGAATGAAGTTGTAAACATTTTTTAATTATTTAAATTGAGCTAATACACAAAACAGCCTGATCTTGCCAATAGGTAATTTTACTAAGAAATTTTATTTTCCCTGTTGTTTTTGCAGTGATTATATTTTAAAGTTATGAAATATTTAAAAATATTTAGTGACGACTGTAGACTTAAAGCTAGTATTCATTGTGGATTTATGAAATAGTTGGGTGTTATTCCAGAGCTTGTTTCAATGAAGTGCGTACAAACGAAAATATTTTTTTTTTAAACAAAACATTCCAATTTCATGCTTTGACATGTTCTACTATTGAAAGTTTTTTTCCTCTAAAAAATTGACTTAAAGACTGAAAAGAAGTGTAGTATTTTTCACTTTGTTATCTTTTTCAACACATTCCGGAAATAATGCAATTTTTGTTGCCTAATTTAAAAAAAAAAGTTTTTAAATAAAAACCAATAAATATAAAATGAAAAATTCTATTTATAAATGTTGTTGTTAATCTAGAAAATAATTTAAAGTTAATTTATAGAAGCTGTTAAATTTGAAAAGAAGGAGATGTTATTGTGATGTTGGAAACTCTTAGGGTGAAAATATTTTTTTTAATGGAACATTTGGCAATTTATCATTGAAAGTGTTACTTATTGATATAAGGACCATTTCAGTTTATCTAAAAAAAATAAAAAAAAATTTGTTGGCATTCGGTTGTTTGTAAATTGGAAAGAGTTGAATTGCCCTCCGCCAATACGATTGCATTTATAATTTCGTACAATTAAAATGATTTAAAGTATTCTTATCATCGTTAAGTTTTTAGTATTAAAGAGAAATATTTATAATTAAATGAATTGCTGAACATAGCAAGAAACGTAGTACTTAATAGTAGTCACTTGCAAATAGTCTCAATGGCTGCATTTTATTATAATTCACAAAAATTTCTGATTTTTGAAGGCAGTTCAAAATTTCGAAAAATATGTGCAACGTTTTGCTTTTTAAAATTTCACTTAAGTTCATAACGTTCATAAAATTACTGAACTGACTACTCTGGGCATGACCGGCATGACGTATTAATTTTACTGTACCAGAACGAGGTCAACTCGTTTCATTTTCCTGTGTGATTCACTTTTCATTCCTTACATCCTCACATATTGTCAAAATTTGAGAAAATTCGTCCTGAAAATCTTTTCATTTGCATGCCTTCACCGTCTAATTCATTAATCATATGCTTACGTTCGTAAGTATGGAATAAGTATCTAATGCTTTGAAAAGGTATTGAACGTCGTAGCCTTGTTTGTGGCCAGTGAAACTGTAGTTTTCGACAAGCGTTTGCACATATTTTTATTTGTTATTTAACATGATGATGAAAATTTAAATTAAATTTACTTACATTCATTTCCTTTGTGGAAGTTATTTCTACTTAAATTGCAATTTTAGTTAAAAGAAATTTTTTTAATAAAAATAAATTCATAAAATGATAAAAGGTGATACTTGGTTTCGCCGTGATAGATTTAAAAAAAAAACCCAATACCAGAACCGCAAGTTCATAGTGATAAATGGAAAGATGTGTACTTAAAACCTATAATTGAAAAAGCATAAAATGTATTTAATTTATTGACAAAAATTGTAGGCCTATTTAAATAGAGAAATTATATTAAATAAAGCAAGACAGTTGCTCTTTTTCTTTTACTGAGACAAAGTCAACCAAGTTCAATTCAAGGTTAAGGTTTGTTGTTCATCCACCTCAAAAATACTTAGCAATATTCATGCAACGCTCGGTTATTCTTAGTCCCAACCGATTCATATTTTATGTGATGTCACAAGATTTACACCAGAGATGAGCCAGTTATCCGAAAAATCGGTTTGAAATGAACCGAAAACTTAAAATTTCCCTTAACCTGTGACCTGTTACAGACGGCAAGCAAATGACCAGTATTATTTTCAAGTCTATTACTTCCATCGATCAACGTATTTTCCATTCGTTGATTTCAAATCTTGTACTTAAATTTTTTCAACATGTATTTTACTTTCTAAATGACCCAGAAATCGTCATTATTTTCGTCGTCGTTATCGATAACAGATGAAGAACCATATGTGAACAATATGAAGTGACTACTCGAAGTCTGCTCAAAATTGATTGATCGGATATAAACTAACCGAAAATAAGCAAATGGAGCAATTGTATATGAATTAAAGTGGCATAAGGGTGAACCGGCGTTACTAAACCCAGATCTAAGATTTCTATTTTTCTACGCCCAAGCCTTACTCATTCTATTACTGGAACCTACTAGTTCCAAGAAGTAGTAATACCCGAAGCTCTTAAACCTTGGGCCGGTGTAGAGAGGACAATCCCTAAGAGGGATTCTTTTGAAAAGCCGCCTACCAAAATCGGACCCATTTCGCCTGGGATTGATATATACATGGTTTGAAAGGTTTTTGCCAGTAGACCTCAAAACAGGCCTCACACGGTCTCTAGCCACACCTGGTTGCTGGTTGAACATCTCCGAAGTTGGTAAAATGGTGATTTTTATCCGAATTTTTTGGCCGTTATAAACGATCGTCCCGGGCGAGAGTAGGCTCGTTGGAAAGCTGAGTTCAAGTAGTTTCGGGTCATGCCTAGTTTAATTTAATTCATTGATATATGTTTGCAGAAATCTGCAAGAAAAATTTTCAAAATCTGTGTGAACTTTAGACAGGTCTGGGCTGGTACTGATGACGCTTAATGTGAACCTAACATGCTAGTCGTAACATACATTGTCTATGGTTTCCATTGATACCCCATTTGCAGTGCTGGTGATTGCTGGCGAGTTTTACGAGTAGCGGTTGTGCTAACATAAAATTCTGTTATGTCGGCAATCACCAGCACTGCAAATGGGGTATCAATGGAAAGCTTAGACAATGTATGTTACGACTAGCATGTTAGTGCTAGAACTCAGCTTTCCAACGAGCCCACTCTCGCCCGGGACGATCGTTTATAACGGCCAAAAAATTCGGATAAAAATCACCATTTTACCAACTTCGGAGATGTTTAACCAGCAACCAGGTGTGGCTAGAGACCGTGTGAGGCCTGTTTTGAGGTCTACTGGCAAAGACCTTTCAAACCATGTATATATCAATCCCAGGCGAAATGGGTCCGATTTTGGTAGGCGGCTTTTCAAAAGAATCCCTCTAAGGATATCTACACCAGTCTCAAGAATATAGATATAATTAATCGACTCTGTGTAGATGATCGTTAAGCTTGCTGTGGTTCCCTTGTGCCCCAAACACTCACCTTAGTTCCGGTCTAGCCACATTCAGAAGCTCATTGTTCCTTCATCGCGACAAAATTGGTCGAAAATGCAAGGTAAGTTGCTCATACGAGAAACGATGAGAAAAAACTTTGAGTACATCCATTGACAGCGATTCCTCCGAACTTTAGAAGTCTTTGTTCTAACATAATTCAGGACATTATGACAATATTGATCTAATGTTACACTGGTGAAGATCCGCGCACAATACTTACGATTTAATCCGATATTCTTCGTACACATAGATGAGACCTACGGCCGGCAGAATGAATAGTTTCTTTTAATGCATACAGAAGCTAAACTATACACAAACCGGACGTTCAAATTTACTTTCAACAAACAAAGACTATATTTGTTCGAATTTTGTTGGAAGAGTGTTGTGTAATTGAACGGTGGCAAAAACAATTATTTGCATTATTAAAATTACAAAATTTTCCCTGTTGATGGATGTTGTAACGAATCTGTTACAAATTAAAACTGTAAACACGAAAGTTCGAGACAGTGATTCATCGATTAACAGTAAATCGCAACATATGTAGTCTCGAATGATCGCAACAGCAACAAGAAAAAATAATCGATCACAAAGAAAGAGGAAAATAAAACAAAATTGCGTCGTTAAATCTTTAACCTCAACCTTTCAAGAATTAACGTTTATTCGTTGGAATCTTCATTTATCTTTTTCCTTCATCTTATACATAGGCTCGCATGCATCATCTACCTATAACCACTCCAATATTTATATATCGTTCACATCACGTACCTTCATATCGATGATAACAATCAAAGGAAAAGGTACTGACGTACAGAGCAATTTCTTTATATACAAGCCCAGTATAATATATACATTGCATCGACACTTATGCCCACCTTACCACAACGTTTGTTTGTGAATGTAGGGCAAGTATTCCTCAAGTTCATGGTAAAATGACTTTGGTTGTTGGAGTGCACTTAATCGGACATCATTTTATTTATTTTGTTCTTGTAAGGTTGTGTTGCTGCTTACAACTGTTACAGAGTGCACTTTGATATTGTGCTTGACTTGAATGGTTAACCTGTTATAGGCGGCAAACATTATTGACCAGTATTATTATCGGGTCTATTACTTCCATCGATCAGAGTACTTTTAATCTGTTGATTTCAAATCTTGTACTTCAATTTTTTTAACATGCATTTTACTATATAAAAGACCATATTATCCCCAGAGTGTGTCATTATTTTTGTCGACCTACCGACCTATCAACCTAAAAATGAGGTAGGTCTACAGTGGCAGATCAATATTTTTCCATTTTTAGGATGTTTAGATTTATTGTCCATCACATATCGAAACAAAAATTCGAACACGAAAAAAGCTCAAAACTGTCTATATCCACCAGTGGTTGATGGTAGCAGGTCTTCATAGGTCAATAAATGGGTGTTTTTAGACTCATTTTACGGCCGTCCAGTTATTTTACAATTATTTGACACACTACTCTGTTTCAGTACCTTTCGCTAGTTTGACATTTCAAAACACACGGAAAAATCGTGGATTTCGTTAAAGGCTGTGTAACTTATAATGTGGCTGCAGTTCTTATAATATAGCTGCAAGACTTATAAAAATATAGCTACTGAACGCATATCCTATTAATGTTGGTTATTTACCTGCAATGTGAGTTACACAACTATATTATAGATTACAGAGCTACATTATGCATCGACAACACATGTTATAGCTAGGATTTGCATATTGTGGCTGTGTACTCTATATCATAGCTGTGTAACGCATATTTGACGTATGAAAAATATAGCTGTGTGCTGCATATCAGAAAATGTATGGGACCATGCATTCAAGTTGTGATTCGTACTGACGCTTGGTCGGACTCAATGTTAACAGATAAAGAAAAATCGTAAAATAGCTTGGCTGATTTTAATAAAGCTTGATTGTCAGGTTATAGAAATACCTCTTCAATAGTCTCGAATAGTCAAAATAGTCAATAGTCAAAATCCGTGGAAACACAGACGAATGAAAGTATATATCAGTATATATCAGAAATTTCAATACATTAGAAACGAATTAAGCCAAATAACTGCTCCCAAATGTCAAACTAGGCATTTCACAGAAAACAATTGAATGGGCGATTCTTCACGCAGGCAGTCTCAATTCACTTTCTTTCAGAACCTGAAACAATGCTCCAATGACAACACACCAAAGTAAAAATTCTAAATAAGAAAACTACAGACTTGAATTAGGCTGTGTGCCTTATAATATAGCTGCAGAATTTATATTGCGGTAACAACGCTTCGAAATAAGAACGTGTTAAAGCACAAGCAAAATTAGCAGAACAGCAGCATAGGTGACGGTCGGATTCTCAGGTTAAGCATCAATGGGCGCGGTTAGTACTTGGATGGGTGACCGCAAAATTCATGAAAGTTTAGGAAAATTTTTTATTTCTCGAGATAGATTTGAAACGCGTCTCACAGCTATAAAATAAGTTACACAGCTATTTTAACTACAGTCTTCGCAATATGCATTACACAGCTATATGCCAAAAAATGGGGGTGCTAAGTCCACTTATAGATCTCACACGCATATTGGGATTTTCCGAGCAATTGGAAAAGGCCTGAAAACAAAAGAAATAGTCGTTTTCTCCCTTCCGCTGAAACTTCGGAAGCCTTTTGTTGTGAAAAACGTTGTATTTAACTCGGGAGAAAAGTTAGAAATTGCATTTTCTCGCTACAACACACTAAAAATTTCCAACTTTTCTTCCCTCGTTGAACAAATAACTAAATGTAAACGTACATGTACCACTCCTGCTTGAAGCAAATTATGATCAAATTTAATGGTTGGTTGAAGTACCCTGTGGAATAAATTTTCGGATTAATACTTATAACCTATCACAACTCAAAGGCTAAACAATTTCTAACTTGTAACCACAGATTTAAAGAATGATTTGTATGCATCAAATTTGACGTCATTGAATATAAACACAAAGTTTCACTTCTTTAAATCCGGAGAAATAGATTCACCGAAAAAAAGTACTTTCGTTGATTGTTTGTGGTTTTTTTTCTCGTCTTCTTTTCTTTCTTCAAATAATTTATGTGCAGATTGAATTCGTTATTTGTATAATTATTGTGGGTGATTGACCCACATTGTTTGCTCGAAAAGAGATTTTTTTCGAAGAAGCGAAAATGTTTTATTTTTATGTTTTTAATTAACGTTTTAAGCAAATTTATAACTTTTTCAGCGATTTTTTTGTAATTTTAAATATTGTTGGCACACTTTTTCCATAAAATACGTAAAAACCAGTGTGCGTTTACCATATCATTTTTCAATTTTAATTGTCGTCTACTGAAGTACTCATATTTGGTATGAAAAATATAAATTTTAAAATTACTTTTATTGACAAAATCACTCTCGCATTTCCAATAGTCCGTTCTAAACTTGAAGATAAAAATGTCCAAATAGTCTCGCCTCAACATTTTCTCTTCAAAATTACTGAATTGGCCTTTGCATAAAAAACCGTCAATCGAAAAAAATTGCCTGTATTCGATAGTAATTTTGAGAAAATCAATAGACAAATAGTGATCGGCATTTTTAAGTACTCCTTAAAATTAAATTTCTTGGAATTGTGTAGCTGTAGAAATATAACCAACTCCCCGGACTACGCACACCACACGAAAGAAGTGTAAATAAAAGAAGTCTTCGATCATCATAATAAGTAGTTCACAATCTCAGTCCAACCACAATAAAGATTCAGTTAGTCTTTAGTTGAGAGTCAATCGTATAACATCGTTTATCGCGAAGGTCTTAAAAAAACATTTCTACAAAAGGTATCGAATGATAAAATTGTGAATCAGAATCGAATGTGTGTATAATCGATTAAAAAGTGAAATATTTATTGTTAACCGTTAAAGAAAGTAAATAAAAAGAGGAACACACAAAGAAGAATTTTATTAGTTTCAGAGTGTTGTGCTGCAAATATTTGCAATATGAAGAAAATTTTAGCAGTTTTAATTTTGACGAACATTATTGTGCTGGCTTATACGGCTAGTATTTTTGGTAATTTAAACAAATATATTTTTCATTTAACATAATTTAGGAACTTTGGTAGTTGGCACTCATACATATGAAATCTAGTTAATTTATGTGTTTTAAGGTCTGTACAGTGTACACCCACACACCCATACATTTAAAAAAAAAATATTTTTCTGATGTCTCAGCACATTTTCTGGATGCTTTAACAAGAATGACCAATTGTCATTAAGTGTTCTTTTCCAAAAATAGAACTTAACCTGTCACAAGCTATTATTCAAGCTATTACTTCATTTGATCGAAGATTTTTAGTGATTGATTTCAGAAATCTTTTACTTCATTTGGTTTGAACATCATTTTTGCTATATAAGACCTCATCAGTCAGAGCTTGTCGTTTATTCTTGCTGTCGTTTTCGATAACAGATGATTTCATATTTCGGTTTTATTCTTATATTTAATCCATCGTCAGACAATGTTAGATGTTTCGTAAACGAACACAAATTTGCACATATAGTACTGATCAGCCAGGTCATCAGTTTACACAATAAACAGATCCCAATATTTTGTAGCAAAATGTTGATCCTCAATACTTCATCTAAATATGGAGAAATATCACATTTAAATCAGTCAATAGCGCTTCTAATCAGAACTTCCTTTATCAGCATTGATTGGATCAAGTTGGAACGGCTGACTGTATTTATATGCAGGATTATATTAACCTATTCAGGCGGAAAGCATATGACCAGTATTATTATCGGCTCTATTACTTCCATCGATCAAAGTATTTTTAATCGGTTGATTCCAAATCTTGTACTTCAATTTTTTTTAACATGCATTTTACCATTATAAAGAACCATATTACCCAAAGCTTCTCATTATTTTTGTCGTCGTTATCAATAATAGATGAATAGTCGTATGTGGCAGATTATCAGGCAAAATGTCTATCTCTTCATTTCACCGTTACCGTTTGAGAACAACATTACGACATGTACGTTATGTAAATATATACATAGTCGCGTCGATATCGCATGTGGAATGAATATGATGGATTGAAATTATAGTTTCGGATACTCTTCTACCTGTATTTTAGCAAAACGTTTTATAGAACAAATGAAGTAAAATATTTACATAAAACTTCAAACCTAAAACCTTTAAAATCTAAAGTTACATTATTTATTGATTATTTGGAATTAATCTTGTTGCCGTTCGTAAAACTTTACTGTCCTTTTTAAGTGCAACAACAACCATTTTATAGATACAATTATCTTCACTCAGTAAAATCGTATCAACCCCTAAATGCACTTCTTCACTATTCATCTCCCATGTAGATTATCTAACTGAAGATCCACAATCAAGAGATTCCGAAACTAAAAAGAACTGCTTATGCAATGGCCCATCTTGTATCTGCTGTCTGGACTTTAATATGTCTTTCATCGATCTAGGTGGTCCGGGTAAGTGTACCTTTTTCCTCACATAACAAATTGAACGTTTATTTTAGTCATTTCGGTCGAACAGGATGCGTTCGTATGAACTATATATCTGCCGAAGAAGGCATCGCTATCAATGTGTCGTACGGTTCCAGTCTGTTACATAGTCAAACCGTAAAGGGACCTGATCCAGCACCAACTTGTTTGAATATTTTCACTCAATTGGCGCAAATGTGTGCTCGATTCAGTGAATTGCTGCCTACCGATGACGGACTTCGTGGATGCATCAATTTGGAACCAATGCTGTTGGGAGAAGCACAACTGGAATTACCCGTTGGATGCTTCAAAATGGGTCCAAATGGAATGGAAGTTATTGAGTCATCGGTGCAAGTGATCAACGAACAACAACCAAAAGATCCAAAGTAAATTGGAGACGAGAAATTTGATGTCTTCTCGAATGTTGAACTAATAAGAGCAAATAATAATTTCTAGCGCACAACCAATCGAATCAGCGGACGATGACGAAGAAGAAGAAGATACTACGGAAACAAATGCCGGCAATGATACTATCGCTGGGTATAATACCGCTGATATACTAGCAGCCGTGAATGCATCAGCAGAAGAGGGTATCGCACTTATTTCGAACTGGTTGGGATTGACAGGAAACAAATCTCAAAATGAAACCGTCACCGATCAGGTTCCGCCAAACAATCAACAACAATAGAGTCTAAGCGAATATGCACATTTTCTTAAACTTTTTGACGATCTCTCTGAGTAATTTATTAATTTATTTTTTGTATTTAATAAACGTGTTGTTAACCACATTCAGAGTGTCCTAAAATTGAATGCCAGTGACATCTGAGATCCATTTTTTGTAGGTCGGTACGCGTGTGTACACGTCCGGATAACCAACTGCACATGCTAAAGTTCCGAATGATACAATACCGACTTGTTCGCCATTGAATTGAAGTGGCGAGCCGGAATCACCCAAACAGACTCCTTGGTCAATATTCTTAAGCGTGCAAATATGATGAGCACTACTCATGAAAGCAGTCCAAAAAAATTTACATTCCCTAGTACCTACGACTCGAGCAAGAAGAACTTGCAGTTGGTTCGGAGGCAAACCGTTAACTTCCTAAAAAGTGGACAATGGCTCCATTAATATTTTCTCTTAATTACCACAAACGGAAACACATACTACAAGACCCCATCCGGTAACAGTTGCAATCGAATCGTCAGGGGGATGCCTATCAGCCAATCTGATCGGTTGAATGGTGTCAGAAAATGTAAATGAACCAAAGACGCGAACCAATGCAATGTCATTGAGTAGACGTGCTTCATCATAGTCTGGATGCATTTGTACGGACGAGATAAGTTTTCTCACACCATATCTCCTGTCAACTGTGCCGGCAACGATTTGATAACCGTTTTGCACAGAGCAATGTGCTGCAGTCAACACCCATGATCGATCGATAATCGAACCACCACATACATGAAAGCCAGTCTTGGCTTCTATTGATACCTGATACGGATATGTTTCGGCGGATGTAACGTCACTACCACCTAGGATTTTCGACGAGGGTTTACACTGACAAAATCCTCCAAAAACCCAGACGAGCGAACAGAGTGCTTGTGGAAAGTGCATTGCGATAGGAATTCAACGGTGCATCACAACACTCGCCTTTATATACTGTTTACCGATGTACAAAAGCAAATTTGAGGTGAATTGAATGCGGAATTTATTTTCTATTAACCTCCTATTGTCTTTTGAATTCCAAAAAAATATCTCAAGACTGACTGCAGCAATGTCGATAGGTATGTTTGATTTTTGATTAGTCCACCTCTTGTAACGATCGGAAAGGTTAATCTGCAAATTCCAGACAATTCTTTGAATTCTCTTCAAATTTAGCTGGATTAACGTCGGTGAACTCGCGTTCATTAGTATCTGCATCCAACTGTCATAATTGTTAAGAATTGAAGTTTTTTGGATTGAAGCTCCATTTTTACTAGACGTGAGATTAAAATCACTAGACGAGCAGAACGTCACGGATACATGAGTCATAGTCTACATTGGCGGGTGAAAAAATTCGGTATAAATTTTGCCAGTCAAGTCGAGATGTAAGTGCACTTCTCGCATTCGGATTCCATTTTCAGAGTTCACACGACTAAGGAAGGCTCCTAAAATTAGGAATTTTAGGAAATTTTAACGGTTATTTTAGGAGAATTTCAGGAGATTTCGAAAGTAATTTTAGAAGGAATTTTTAAAAATTTGACAAAGTTTTTATAAGTAATTTCCGGAGGAATTTTTGCAGCCTCAAGATCTTTCTATTTCTCATACACTTCGTAAAATAATAAAAATGTTTCAGAAAATTAATATGTTCTATTAGGGGTGTGCGATGGATAAAGGATCGAGACTGGCATCCCTAGGATGTCAAAAACTCGATTTTCTCAATTGAACCATTTTGCCTTAATTTTAGACCAAACAAACACTCACGATACAAACATTTCTCACATGATTGAGCAAAAATCGAATTATTTTCTTGATAAAATTTCCGAATTTTTAAGTTTAAGATCCACTCAATTTTTCATAGTCGGCAAAAATACTTTCTCGATAAACTTCGCATGGATTTTATTTTTTTCTGTTGCACTGGACTCCAATTAGTAGAATATTAGTCTTTAGTAGCAGCTAATAAGGATCTCAAAGAAGGTTTTTGGTAGAAGTCGAAGTAGATGGGAGACCGAAAACTAAAAAATTTAGCTTCTATGATTTTTCGCAAGTTGTAAATGAATTTTTAAAATTTACGCCAGTCTCGATACTTTATCCATTGTACACCCCTAATTGACAAAACGTTTTTCTTTTTTATCAAAACATCTTTTTCCTTATGCAGTTCAATAAATAATTGAAACTTTTATCAGCAACTTGACCTTTATCAGTTGTTTCTTGTCGACTGCACTGAAAACTTCTTTCGTACCACGTACCAATTTTACCGTTGATTTGGAATGAGCATTCCAATTTATTTGGTGAGTCGTTCCAATCGTTGGTATTGGTATGCTGCACAAATTAATTGGTACTGGTATTTTACTGGTAATTCCAAATCAACGGTAAAATTGGTAGATTTTATTTTCAGTGTGGACCCTTCTTTCAAGTTAACAAGATTCACCATTACATTGGTCGAAGACCGACGATAGTCTCATCTTCTAACAAACTGCGATCCTCGAGAATGTATTTGTTTTCGCTAAATCCATGTTCAGGATCGCTGTTTGCATGATTCAAAGAAAGGACTGTTTTCAAATTCATTACATTAACAAAAACAATTCCTTGTTTTTCAATTTTATCAAAAAATTTCTTTGATAGTGTGGGCTGATTTTAGGAATTTTAGAAGATTTTAGGAGATTTTATGAGGATTTAGTCCATTTTAGGAATTATATGAATTTTAGGAGGAGTGGGAACTCTGCATTTTTAAGCATTTTACTTGGACGAACAGACTCCCATCGATCTATCTCTAAATCAGCGTACGAGTAAAAGAATTTGATTTTATTAAATGAAATTTGTATTTTGAAGGCCCCAGTACAGCCAATCAGTTTAAACGAAAGACAAAAATATTCAGGTTGCTGCTTGTAGAACTGGACTTTTCCTAGCGATTTTGACTTTATCATCATCAGGAATGTTTTCGTCCTCTACAAAAACAATAAATTACAAGATGCAGATGCGTTTGGATTTTGTTGTGCAGCTATATCACTCAAGCAAATCTTCACCTTCATCGTCCTCGTAATATAAAAGTTCTTCGGGTGTCATATGGCCAACTCTCTCCTTGAAGAGCCGCACCTCTTCGTTGAAAATATCTAAGAACGCTCGTCCCTCTGGCACAACGAATAAACTCTGAAATGGAAATTGCTGCAACCGTTGCATTTTGGACATGCTAAAAGGTGACTACTCACTTTGAAGCTGTTATAAATGCTCTCAGCGAGATTCCGAACTTTTGCGGCTTTTTCGTCGAACTCTTCCTTCTGTTCGTCGGAGAAGCCCCAGTTTTTCGTATTGCCAACGTATCGTCTTAGTCGTTTCATCGTTTCCACAACAATTGGATGCTTCTTTAGCATGAACTTCGTAACTTTTAACTCTGAAATTGATCATCAGATGAATAAGTTAAATGTCATGGTCGTCACCCATTGTACCTTTGTAGCTGTTCATCAATTCTACAGCACGGTCTACATCAGCTGACGTAAGTTGTATACATGATTTGATCATATGGTCATGTTCCAATAAATTGCTTTCTAGCATCACTCTTCGTTCACGTTCGGCAACTGGGAAGTAAAAGATTGATTAAGATGTTAGTTGTGAGGGCATGCAATTGAAAGGCAAACTACGAATATCTGTGAACTGTTCTAATGTCTCATGAAATTATGCAACGGACTGGGGACGAGAGAGCGGAAAAGGTCCCCAAATTTTAATTTTATTTCTACTCAAAATATGGACTTAAATTAGAGTTTTTGGTGTGACCGGTCCGGTATGACGAGCTCATCCGCAAAAATTAAAAAAATTGACATCACTAACCAGATCGACTTTCAGCTACTAATTTTTTGATCAATTTCGGAGATAGATTCGGATTCATATCGAGCTGGTCTTTTACACTTTCAACAGAGCAAGCACCAGATTCAATTTGATTTTTCAAATCAACTGCTTTTTCTCCAGCTTCTTTCAGCCATTGTTGTAGGCCTAGCTCCGTATCGAATGAGTCGGGCATTCCACATTTTACTTTAATGCCAATGCATCCACCATCTGGTGTTATAGCCAACAGTAAATCGTCGGATTGAATGGCTTCGTCATTAGGTTTCACTGCGAATTTCCGGGTTGTGGTCTCTTTTACCGGCTCTGGAATGACTTCCAGTTCGGTGATATTCGATTCATCGAGTGGAATGTCTTTGATTTGAGTATTTTCGGGTAATGAATGGTTTACAGTGTCTGCAGCAAATTGAATTTGCTCCTTCGCTGTAATAAAAGCAAAGAAAAGCAATGTCAGGCGTATGTAATGGGTATGAGGAAATACGATTGTCAATACAACGTGACATTAGTGTTTATCGGTAGGGCCTAGCTCGAATTTGAATGAAATTTCGCCTCATGAAATTGGAAATATTTTACGCATGAAGATAAGGAGGACAAGTCGATGGAGCAATTCAACATGAAATCGTAATTTGCCGGGTTGTCATGTGTAACGAATTAATGTGCGTCACTAACTTAAGACAATTGAAATTGAGCTCAACTTACTACTGTTTTTGTCTTCCTCCACTTCCATTGATGAGTCAACTTTCACAGTATTTTCCGGTCGTTTATCTTTTGGCGGGAAATTAGGCTCAATAGTCTTGCGTTTCGGTTGGGGTGGCTCTTCAACGAATTCCTCATGCAAATAGCTGCAATAGACAAGTCCAATGACATTGAGTGAAAAACGAAACTGAAAAGCGCCCTTACCGTTTCGGTTTGATTGTTCTACCACTACGACTGATCACCGGCTCTTCAGGGACTGGTGTTGATGTTATCGATTCGATTGGATTGGTCTTTTCAGTAGACACTTTTCGAACGATTGCTTTACGTTCAGCGGCAACTGCTTTTGGCGTTGAGGGCGTCGTTTTTGGTGTCGATTTTGCCTTGGGATCAGACTTTATTTTAGCAGAACCTTTGGGCTTTGAAATGAGTTGATGGTTCTTGTGATTATCGACGAGAAATGCGATCGACGGCGGCAATATATACTTACAGTTTCCTTTGGCTTGCTGGGTTCGGTAACAATCTCTTCCGTTTCGTCTTCGGTGGCAACGGTAACATCTGCCGGAGCATTTTCAGCGGTTGTCGATGCAACGGACGTTTCCAACTAACAAATTAAATTCAATTATCATCTAGTGGTCTGACGGCATGGTCGACCAATTAAATACTCACATCAAGCGGAGCCGCATCTTCACCAGTTGCTATGGCTTGCTCTATTTGATCCACAGCGGTCTGAAAGTGGGCTTTCTTCAAGCATTTGTCGTTGGCATATTTTGCCTTCGTTTCCAAATAGTGAAAACAATCTTCTATTTTGAGGTTTGCGCTGGGAAATTGGGAACGGAAGATAATCAGTAATTTGAACGATGATCAGATCCAATCGAAGATTAATTTGATTGAAAATCATATCGCATTTAATTATCATTGAAAAAAAAAAATGTTCGAGACAATCGCATCGATCATAAATACTTGATGTGATCAATCGGCAAGTCTCGAGTTTACTTTTGGATTTGAATACAAAATTTTGTTTTACCAAATAACTTCAATAGAAAACAATTTTCTTTTGTCAATCCGTATATCAATTTGCATAAACAAAACAAAACTTACGTTTCGCCGGTACCGTAAAAGTACACCTTGTATTTCTTTTTGTCAATGGACGTAATCTGAAAATGTGAAAATGGAAGTCAATTATTTCAATGAGATGATGTCGAATATAAAGCAGATACTGCAAACACTATGTTGCACAATTTCTGACTCTGACACAATGTGTAACGGGTTTCTCAAAAACGTTGACTTGGTAATCCAACACGGCATTACTATTTCTGATAAACGCTAACACTGATGTACGTTTTGTTATCCAATCAACAATTTTTTCCAATTCTATCACAGCTTTCAGCTCTATTTTATTCACTCACAACAATGAAAAAAGTTTCTTCTTTCGGACCGACACCAAACATAACCTAATTTATCGCAGTAACATCTTTAGAGAAATGCAACACGGTTGTTTATGCTCATCAATCCAGGTAATTTGTTGAGCTTAATTCGGAGGCAACTCAGATTCCGATCATTTAGTAAACACACTCAGAAAAAACTTACTTTTGCCGGCCATGGTGGGTAACCTTTAACTTTCGCAAAAACATAATCACCAACGGTAAAGGATTTTCCTTTTTTCACCATTTTTCTTCACAATTTAAGTTCAGACAACAATCATTAAATTTGAAAAAAGGTCTTTGCGTCGTTTATAACCAGTTTTTATTCAGTATTCTTTAACGTTTATAAGCACTTTCTTCAAAAGACGCCACCGCAATCAATTTCTCACAGATGTGTTATTTGAATAATATCGTAGACGCCATTGGAATAGTGGAATGAGTGGAAACATTATGAAACGTTCACTTTCACCAACGGAAAGTGCGCCTTTTGGTTCGATTTTATTTTCAGTAAACAAAAGTGATGCAATCAAAAATGAGCAACATTTTCCAAACATGACCACAGATAGGCTGGCCCAAAGTTAGTATATAAACACTCAAGGTGTTTTAGGTGAATGTGAATTCATTTTAATAATATTGCCATCATCATATTTTCTTGTGAATAATGTGATTTTACCTGCTAAGTTAGTACATACTGTTACGACTGGGAAGTGATTTGAACAAAGAACTTACGGGAACTGTCAAACGTTTAAACAAAAAAAATTCCTCCTTCGTTTAACACTTCCAAATTTCAAACAAAAAGAAGATTTCCCCGTCATAAGCGTCCACAGACTGTTATGACGCGTAATGTTTCGAATGGTAAATTCGAGGGGTAAGCATGGACTTTTGTGCGGAGAATGTTACTTTTTTGTGTGTATGAAGGATGGACTTTTGCGCGGAGGAACGAATTGTTTTTTTTTTTTTTGTATGAAGCATGGACTTTTGCGCGGAGAATGTTACTTTTTTGTGCGTATGAAGCATGGACTTTTGCGCGGAGAATGTTACTTTTTTGTGTGTATGAAGGATGGACTTTTGCGCGGAGGAACGAATTGTTTTTTTTTTGTATGAAGCATGGACTTTTGCGCGGAGAATGTTACTTTTTTGTGCGTATGAAGCATGGACTTTTGCGCGGAGGATACAATTGTGTGTGAGAAAAGTCTATATAAGCCGGTTGCAATATGAAAATGAAACATACTTCATTTGACAGTTTCGAAAATTTCGTCATGAAAAATAGGACCAAAACACGTTTTCAATGTCTCGTTTGTTTTGAGCATTAGGCTTTTGAAAAGTTGATGGAATAGATGATATTGTCGGTGATGCATTTTTTTGTAAATTTGGTTTGAAACTGGAGCATTTCGCATCGGCAATGCCCCAGCCTAACATTCCCCCGACGAATATTCACTTGTTTGTTGCGGCTCAAACTCTTCCGTATCTGACTCACAAGAATCCTCTGAAGAAGAATCCTTCAGTGTGCATATTTTGAACATAAAAGGATGTTGGACCTGTTCTAAAATGGAACTGATCAACACTGTACACTGTTATTTATTGTGCGGGAGCTTTTAAAATTAAAACAAAAAGAAAATAATGTGGTTTTGCATTCGCTGGTCCTTCTTTCCGATAATCACACTTATCAGCATTTACTCTCATTTACTTTCAATTCCACATATTTCCAGTCAATTCCTATCAATTCCGATCAATTCCTGCCAATTCAGATCAATTCCGGTCAGTTCCATCAATTCCAATTATTTACCGGATACTCCGGCAATTCCTTTGAGGGTGTGTAGTCAATTTCCCGAGTCGGTTACCCCTCGGGTAAATTGAGTTTGAGCAAAGAACTTGCTGGAGCTGTCGAAAGTTTACAGCTTTTAAAGTTTTAATTTCTTCTTCGTTTGACACTTTTCTACCGTGTCTTAACCTGTTATTTTAAAACCTTCGGTATAACAGTCTGTGGAATCGAATGGCCTGTTCCAAGGCCATGCAAACTGTCAAACTACTGTCAAATTTCATCCAAACTTTCAAGTGAATTCATTTTCGTATGTTGTCTGACCTAGACTTGAGCAACATGACGGCTCTAAACGATCTAAATCCTTCCACTTCACAACTAAATACAAATTGACGCAAACGAATGAAAAACGTGTAACTGTGGATTTGCATTACCTTCAGTGTTTAATACTTCTGCTCTGTCCTCTGTTGCGTCACAAACTAGAATAATCTCACTTGAACGAGCTTTGAAATTATGCAAAATAAAAGCGGAATGGCGGAAACGAATTTTATGAGTCGAAAGAAATTGAAGTAAAGTTTTGGTACTCTTATCGAATACAGTAAAATATATTGACAGATATGACGTCACATTCGGCAAATAGCAGTGATAATGATAAGGTGAACAGTAAAAATCACAATAAAAAGTCAAACAGTCCGCGATCGAAAAAGAAGCCCAATTCACTGCGTTCACCGACAACAATGTTGCCACAATCCAGTTCTGTTTCTGGAAATGAATCCATTGGATTGAATAGTCTATCTGGCAAAGAGAAGGTAATTTTTCGCATTTATTACGCGACATACGAACGTTATTGTATAAATCGATCGATTATACACAGCCACATCATAAATCGTACGCCGGTCTTGCATCGAAATCGATAAAGTGTATTTGGGAACAGTTTGATACCAGTGAAACCGAAGTCAATCCAGAAGTTTATGGTCGATTGGCTGAGGATGCAACATACAAACTGTGGGAACTATGTAATGTAAGATCACCCACATCTGGCCAACCGGTTAATTATTGTGAAATGATTCGATGACACGATTCCATTGTTAATATAGAACCTGAAAACGTACACTCGACATTCCGGCGGAAAGCTAACCGTCGATTTGACGAACGAAGTCCTTAAAGATGCTGACGTTCCGCCGGTGATTGGAGCTGGCATCAATAACTGGGATCAAATCGATTATGATGGGACGTACTACTTTCATTTCGTAATGCAATCAATGACTTGGCTGTGGGAGAATTACTAACGTAAAAATTTGATGTTCAAGGATGAAGTGCTCGAGCTGCGAGATGAATACAATAAAGAGGTAACATTAAACCAGCCGGGACCGTTGAACCTTTCATCGAATTGGTTTGCAAATAAAAAGTCGGTGAAGAATTTAGAGGGTTTAAGTACGTCTCTCAGCAATGGTGAGTACATCATGAGACGTTTTAGTTCATTTCATTCAGTCGTTAAGGTGCAATTGCAATCTGCAATGTGAACATCCGCATCAAGTGATTCAATTGAAGGTTTTCGCTTTATTGATTTTCCAAATTTCAGCAATTTTCACGGGTAACGATGCCGCATTCAAATATGCAATTCAAGCGACCACCATCAACCCATACATTGGATGCATTCTACAGCCACTTTTGAATAAGATTTTATCGATGATCGTCATTACATACACCGATGAAACACTCGATCGAGCCATTAAATTTCTGTCAGCAATCGTGTACAATTACAACAGTCGCGAAGCGACAGCAAACTATCAATTGCTTCACATGAGTCAATTGTTAACGTGTTTAATACTGGGCCCATTGGATTTAAACCAACATCTGAGCGACGAACAAAAGAAAATGGAGGAAAAAATCAACCAAATCGCCGGTGAGCTGGAACAATCTCCGACAACCAATAATATTTTCCAATTGGATGGCATTCAATCTCACATAAAGACAACATCGCTGAGTGATCAAATTGATTTCGTTAAACAAGAGGGAATGTACTACGAGGATATGAAAGAGATCGAGCCGACCACTTCGTATTCGACGATTGATGACTTTCAAGCGGTCATGCAAATTATGCGAAATGAGGGATTCGACAAAATGGATGGTGTGGCTTGCAAGAAGCCAAAAATCAAACACGAACTGAAAGACAGTGCATACGAATTTGAGGTCGGTACCAGCTACGAAGTTCAGGTAGATCATTTTCATGTCGCTGTGATCCTGCGATTGATCAATGCTAATCCGGATCATTATTCGTTTAGGATTTTATACCGGTGCAGCAACCAACATTTGTACCTGTATCGGATGACAAAATTTTCCAAGACACAAAACTATCGTTGATAGAAACACCTGGCAAATACTCGTCTCTAGTTACTCGGATGTGTGATGATCGGTTCGTCGACGATTTATGCTCATTGGTTGGAAATATGGCGGCGAATTGGGGCTACTTTGAAGGTGAAATCATTTTCATTTTAACAAAGCGACTGGAAATTTACTTCAACTTGATGGAAATCAGCAACACTCCAGGTGAGTTTTGACTAATTTGTCAAATTTTCGCTATTCGTAGCGGAAACCATCAACACTCAATCCAAAAATTTAATCGCATTTAATACATTGCACGTCACACTGAGGGAAAAACTGATTGCGTTCTAAGCTATGCAAAGCTGTAAAAATTGTAGGAGTGTCCAACAGATCTTTCTCCTCAATTTTGTCATTTCTAATTTTGTGCCCTCAATTTACGATTTATTCTTTAACAGACTACCAATGGCTAATGAGAATCGTGCGACTGCTTTCTGTATTAGGAGAATATGCTTTCCGGGAGTTGACGGTCTACTTCGATAAAATCGATCCACTCGTAGTTCCCGAATGTCTTCAATGCCACCTGAATGTAAGTAGAGTACACCGCTTGCTGAATCCTGCTAACCAAACCAATCGTTATAATTGATCTTTTCCTAGTTCCCTGCCATATTTCTGCGCGGTCGAGAAGACATATTTTTTCATGAATATTTAAACGATCTCTGTGGAGACGGACTGCTTCCATTTATGTTATATTTTTCAAGTAAGTAGAACACACTATCCAGCCTGTAGGTCACCGTTCTGATAAATTCATGTTTTTCACATCAGATTATACTCTTAAGAAGTCACAAACGAAACGAAAATCGGTGGAGCCCACATTTAAAATCGCTCCGAAATTGGTGCTGCGAACAATAAACAAAATTGAAAATAAAATCTCCACACTGGATGATGCGTTCCCCGAGCGAGCGTCACTCAAACGGCGAAATATTGGATTCAAATTTGCCGGATGCTGTCCGGTTATATTGAAATCGAAATTGCCATCACCGGCCGATGTTATTCAGCAGGCAGATTTGTTGACGAATTTCAACAACAAGGTGGTGATTTGCAAGAGGAAATTGTTAAAGTCCATTACCGATGCGAAGAGCATTGAACAAAAAAGTGATTTTCGATGGTTAAGGATCTCGTAATTTTAAGATTTCTCATTTTATTAAAACACAAATTACAAACAGAAATCCAAACAAATCAGTCGAAGAAATCTGGTGTAAGAAATTCACTCGTCGATATATATTTCCCCGTCGCAGCCTTCGATATCCTCCGGTGAGAAGAAACCGCCATGAACCGTTGACAAGTGTGCGTAAATTTCAGAATCAGTACTCAGCACTCCGCATACCCAACACCAATGGGCATTACAAACAGTTCCATCGGTGAGTACGTTTTGACAGGTAATATGATTACAGCCTCCATACTTCTCCGTTAGGACTTTGCATTTCGGACATTCTTTAGCGAGTGTGTGGTGAGTGTCAACACAATCCACACATTGAAAGTCGACAATCTCCTGCTGTTCGCGTCCGCATTCACGTGGCATAGCTTGTTTAATTGCAAAACACTTCAAGCACCACGCATAAATATAGGCCGGATCGAATGCTGTAACGTCCATAGTATTCATCAGAGTGCATAGTGCACGATTGTATTGTTTGACAATTTTTAAGGCAGGTATTCGCTTGCAATAGCAGCATACTAGCTGAGCAGGTTGACAAACACGACCGGGTGCCAGTTGATTGTACCATGAATTGAGACATTTTCGGCAGGCTTCTATTGAGCAGCCTTTTTTCGTAAGGCCACAGATGGGCAAAAGTTTGTCAGATGGAACTTCTTCGAAGCAAATCATACATTGCGACGCCTTCAGTTTCATAAGAAGCGAAATGAGTGTTTGTTGTATCTCCTTCACATTCCAAACCTCCTTACGCGACTCGCCGACCATGAATGAATGGTTCATCAGTTCCTTTTCGTCAATGTTTTCGAAATTCCGCATCACCTTCTGTTTTTCCTCTATTGACATCTTAAAGACTCTGGTTTTGTCGTCGAAGAAAGTGACAGGATCAATGTCCATACCAATAAATCGTGCCCCATTTTGACGAACGTATTTCTCCACAGTCAGGTTGCATTTCTGTCCAACTCTGATGTTGTTTTGCGCACAAACAGCGCAAGTATAATCTGACAATGGGAGCGAGCGTTGGTACAAAAACTTGCTCTTACACAATTGGCATGTAACTGATGGTGCCACTTTACCCAGACGACAGAAGTGACACTTTGCTCTGCATCTTAAATCATCCTTTGCGTAAACAGCGTAATGAACCAGACATTTTCGACACTCGCACATCCAGCTGTCTGTTTCTGATTTCGGTTCTAAGTAACTGACTCCATCGTTCAAAAGGCACAAAGCGCAAGTATCATCCAATAGCAATGTCACCGAGCGCCATTGTCCACATGTCTTACATTTATCTTTGTAGTCAGGTCTCTTCGTTTTGTAGGATGTGTACGATATTTCAACCTCGAGTTGATTTTTTCTCGACCGTTTAACAGAGCCAATCATGATCATATTACGGAAATGTCTTGCTTCATCTTCTGTCAGACCATCGGCTTTTATTTGCATCATCAGTCTTGCAAAATCGATCGAATTACATTCGGGCAATTGCAAGTCGATCCACGTACCTCTGATTTCATTCAAAAATCTGGTTGCATCGTCTCGCAAAATCGACCTTGATATTTTTGCAATAGCTGCCATTATTGCGCTCAATCTTAACGAGAACATTGTGCCAGGACACATCAGATGGGGCAGCAACTTAAATTTTAAGTTTGATTGCAAATTTACCGGTAAGTACGGTACGTTGCATTGACGACTAGGCATCTGAGCGGTAACTCGCAATCCAGTGAGAAGCTGCAATACCGTCTGAACAGCAACCGGGGCGCATGAAAGTCCGATTTCGAATAACGTTTTCCGTGAGAGATGCTTGTCATGATCGATGACATAAAATAGACCATCGACGCCGTACGGAAGTATCAATCTCTCAATTTCGTCTGTGTTATCATAAGTAGTGTCAATAAAAGCTTGCAAAGCTGTCCGGTCCGAATCACTGATCATTGTCACTGTCTGTCCCAGTCTTTCAACAAGGGCATCACGGCGTGGATCTTTTCTTTGCTTACAAATTTCGCGCCAAAGTTTTCCAAACAATGTGTTGTATGTGAAGGCCATTACTCGTTCTGGCAGTAACAGTCTGTGAAACACTCTAAAGACCACATCTTTATATTCTTCCGATTTTTGAAAGTTGATGGTTGGACTTCCAATTTTGAGTTTTATAGCTTGGATGACCTCGATTTTAACCGGCCCCCGATGAGGTTTCTCTCTTTTGTTTTTCTTGTACATCGATCTGTCTGCTAGGATTTCTTTATAATTCCAGTCCTGATGTTTGGTAATATTAGAGCATTTCTGGGCGTATTCAAACTCAACGCCGGCCAAGTTTAATAGAATTCCGATGGTAGCACGCGTTACACTGGAACTGCCGATTTCCACACAATGACCGTTCGTAAATTCCGCAAGACTTACGTAAAATGGGTATGTTTCAGGATCATGTAAAGTTGGAAACACAGGGTACATGCGCATCTGACGGTCATGCAATAATTCACAAATAGTGATCCATTGACTATTAGTTTTCCCAAGCGCACTAACTTCCATTCTACAGTTATCACTTTCTGGTCGATTTGCATAGTTGTGATGGGGCGGTGCATCTACGTACAGTATGCAGATTGTCGGTTTTTCCACTTTCTTGCTCGCTTCCCATAACCCCGTCTTAACCGCCTCGGGTTCATCACCTCCACCATCTGGCAGTAGCTGTTCTACGAATGAGAGCAAACCGGAAGTATCCATTATACTCGACCAACCACTCCATGCAATAAGTTCTGTATCGCAATAGTCTCGAAATGCCAGAACTGATATGCGGTCGATTAGATTGGTTAATTGAACCAGATCGAAAATCTGTGGAAGTGCAGACGTCAAGTCGGTTAGAAATCTACCCATAGAGGCTGTTGCATCGGTGATAAACATTAGATCGTAATCCTGAACTGCTTTTATTGTTTCCATAGTGATGGTGACTATTGGTTGCTTTTTCTGGAAGTGACAGAAGTTTTTATTAGTTCTTTGCTGAAATTAAGTTCAACTCAGCTGAGACGAATTTATTTCACAATAAATCGAAAAACAAATGTAAAAGCACAAATTACTCACTTTGTATGCGCAACGAATATGCGCTGTAAATTTATTATCTTTGATTTAATTTCACTAGACAATAATGTTGTGTTTTCTCCGTCGACATTCACGTCTGCAATGACTTCACAAACTGTTGAAGAATTGTTTTTATACTTCAAGAATAATATTGCTTAGAATTGTGTATATAAATCTACCACAGAGTGATATAATGTAGGTAGTAGGTTATATTCCAGTGGATTTATAATAATATGACGAAATTACCGGCTGAATTAATGATTCATTTCAACCGTTTCGATAATTTTTTTGTAGGGTGGATGTGCCCATCTTCAGACGATGGCTTACACAACTCTGTCGATTTTTACCATAAAAAATACTTTGTAATAATATAAAGAACGTACTGGTTTCCACAAATGATGAATTTATCAGAGATTATTATCTAGTGTATTTGTGATGCAAATTGAATATTTAATTAAATCTGAAAAATAATCGTGTGCATCAGACTATGTGAAACTTCTTTTTTTTCATACAGTCCGACGACTTATACATGTCCCAGGATGGATACATCCACCCTATAACCACTTGTTATTAGGAAGTATCGGAAGTACCCAAACACGTTACAGAAGTTTCCGTAATTTACTACGAAAATGTAAAAGAAAAACAAGACAAACACTGTCGTCTTAAGGTGTCATGGATGTTCTAGGACCTAATGATAACTGTTAAAAGACTCCATTCTTGATGAAACGCAATTGAAACAACCAACATTCACATGACCAACAGAACCAACAGTAATATTGAGGTGTGCATGATTTTTGCATGCCTTGTCTAACATATCCAAGGTAATTCATTCATTCGTTGTGATAGTTATTGAAGTGAGGAAGGCTAATTCATTTTTTCATTCTTAAACAACAGACATTACTACCCCCTGTTGCATAGATTTTCAAACTTACCCTTATGCAGGGAGATTGATGCCAAAACAATTTCTTGGGAAAAGTTAAGATAAATTTGCGAAAATTCAAGAAAATATTGGAAAATTTGTTCTCAAAAACAGTTCCTGCCCTTATGACAAATTGATTCTATTGATTTCTATTGCAACAAAAAGTTTCTGAGTACATTTGTGGAACATTGGTGGTATCAGAAATTGATAAAATGAAGTTTTCATCTAATTATGTTGATAAAACTGTTGAGCTTATGCTTTGCCAAAACAATTGAGGAATTTTCTGTATCACGGCGAAATCAAACTCAGTTTTATTCAGACCACTTTAATAGGCAATTTTTATCAGAGGATTTTAAGCACTCTGTTTGCAGTCCGTAATATTTTTCATTTCTTTTTCAAACTTTGAAGATATTCGCCTAACCGTTTCTGATTGACAGGCTCAGTTAGATTCGACCAAAAACTTTGCATATCAGCTTCACGACTGTTTTCCAATTCTTCAAGACCTTGCTTACGTAAACTGATTTTCGTCAAAGACCGTGCCATTGGTGATACATTCTTATATTGTAGCAAAAAATACTCACATTTCTGAATAGCATCTGTCTTATCAGTGGCAATCTCATCAACAAGTCCGATCTGTGAACATATTTTAATAGCACTTGAAGGATTGATTACTCCTAATACTTCTATTCAACTTTCTACCCACTTTCAATGCTTCATCGGTGTTGTATAGTGTACCTAAAGTTAGGGCTTTTTCAGTCTCACGTTGTGATAATGTATTGCGCAGCGATGAACACAAAAATATCGGTATTATTATGCCAATACGAGTTTCGTTCAGGCCTATTTTGTAGTTCGAACACATCACACGATATTCACAACTAACTGCTAAGAGACAACCGCCGGCCGGAGCGTGACCCTTTAAATAATAATTTGTGATTTAAAGTGTTTTGTAAATTAAAGTAACTGAAATGAGTATACATTTATTGCCGCCGCTGTAGGAAATGTAGAGCCATACAATTTTAGCCAAACGTCTTGGAACGTTGTCCAAAATTTTTTAAACCGTTCAACATCGGGTTTATACAGCTCATTTAAGTCAAGGCCAGCCGAAAATACCGTCGCGCATTCCTAAAATGGTTCACATACCAAATTGCAAGAGTGTGTATAAATATCCCATTCCACACGTATAATCAAATTGCAAGAGTGCGAATATTATACACTCGAAATGATAAGAAACTTACAGACGTCAATATGGCCCCTCTGCTTTTGTTATTTTCGAGATCATCGAACGTAGTCGACAACGCTTCAAATAATTCCAAACTTAATCCATTCACTGGCTTTCGGTTCATGGAAACCAAGGCGATGCCGGTTTTGTCATTAACTTCTACTTTCACTAGGGGATTGGTTACGGCTGATAAACTCCGTACCGGCAGCTTTGGAATCCATTTGGAAATGGTTACTGAATTGCAAATAATTTTTGTGGAATTTCTGATCATTGTCTGGAACTTCTGGAACTAAAGGAAACTACACGCACTTCTTGTTAATATTTTCTGAAGAATGTTGAAAGTTGCTCTTCTTTAATCCTCAATTGACTGTCATATGTTAAGACTATACCAGATAAGTGATGTGTATATTTTTGCGTTGTTTATCGTGTGTATTTCATACATTCATTCGTTGTAGTTGTGAATGTAGTCAAGTAGAAGATAAACCATTTTCTTCGTTCCTCCTTGCACAGACATTATCTCTTTACTATCCGATATTATAGAAGAAGGAAATAATTGACTTGCCTATCAGAAAGGTGTACTGAATAAAAACGTTGTCTAATTGACCTAACCGACAAAGCGTTATGAATTTGATGATTAGCTATCGGTTAATGAGATATTTTTAGCCCCGTACGAAGTACAAAGGGGCTTATAGGATTACGATGCCGTGTGTAATTGATGGAATTCGAAGCAGACGGTAAGGGCAAAGTGTTTGCCTATGTTCATAGATGACGAATCTGCAATAAAAATTTTGTCTGTCCGTCTGTCCGTCTGTCACGTCGATATCTTGAGTAAATCAAATCCGATTTCAAAAAATTTTTTTTCCCTGAAAGATAGTCGAAATAGTGAGGCTAAGTTCGAAGATGGGCATATTCGGGTCGGCCCTTCGTGAGTTAGGGCCACCTAAGTGATTTAAGGTCTTTTGGTGATATTTATGGCAAAATAAACGATGGAAATGTAAATGACACGGCAAATGATAGGTATTGTCAATACCAATCCAGGAAAAAAAAGTTTTTTAAAATCGGGTGAGTGGACCGTGAGTTAGGGCCTTAGAAGTGAAATGCTACTAGGGCCCTATGTATATTTTACATAGAACTCGAGTAAATTTCATTTGTTTTTCGTAATTTTTGTTTGATTTGGAAGGTAATCGAATGCCGAATAGAATGTTGTTGAAAAAAAATTAAATTTGGGTCCTTGGACTAAGGCCACTACTAGGGCCCTATGTGTATTTTACATATAACTCGAGCAAATTTCATCAGTTTTTCGCAATTTTTGTTTCATTTGGAAGGTAATCAAAGGCCGAATAGAATGTTGTTGAAAAAAAATTAAATTTGGGTCCTTGGACTAAGGCCACTACTAGGGCCCTATGTGTATTTTACATATAACTCGAGGAAATTTCATCCGTTTCTCGTAATTTTTGTTTCATGTGGGAGGTAATCAAAGGTCGAATAGAATGTAGTTGAAAAAAAATTTAAATTTGGGTCCTCGGACTGAGGCCGATACTAGGGCCCTATTTGTATTTTCAATATAACTCGAGCAAATTTCATCCGTTTTTCGTAATTTTTGTTTCATGTGGGAGGTAGTCAAAGGCCGAATAGAATGTAGTTGAAAAAAATTTTTAATTTGGGTCCTCGGACTGAGGCCGATACTAGGGCCCTATTTGTATTTTCAATATAACTCGAGCAAATTTCATCCGTTTTTGGTAATTTTTGTTTCATTTGGAAGGTAATCAAAGGCCGAATAGAATGTAGTTGAAAATTTTTTTAAATTTAAGTCCTCGGACTGAGGCCGATACTAGGGCCCTATGTGTATTTTACATATAACTCGAGCAAATTTCATCCGTTTTTCGTAATTTTTGTTTCATTTGGAAGGTAATCAAAGGCCGAATAGAATGTAGTTGAAAAAAATTTTAAATTTGGGTCCTCGGACTGAGGCCGATACTAGGGCCCTATGTGTATTTTACATATAACTCGAGCAAATTTCATCCGTTTTTCGTAATTTTTGTTTCATTTGGAAGGTAATCAAAGGCCGAATAGAATGTAGTTGAAAAAATTTTAAATTTGGGTCCTCGGACTGAGGCCGATACTAGGCCCTTCAAAAAATAAAATTTTAGGGCGATTTGAAATTTTTGTTTCATTTGAAAGGAACGTCGTACGGGGCTTCGTAATTGCGCTATGCGCAATTTGTAAGATGTACACATTACATAATAATTTTACTTTAACTACATTAACCGGCGCAATAGGCTTACGGTCAAAGTAGGGTGACAGACGCACTAGGGTCACGTACGCAATAGATATACGGGTTTGTACGGGGCTCAGTCGCAGCAAACGCTCCGACTGTTCTGATGGCTCGTTTTCAAATCATTTGCATAAGCAACAACAACATATTCCTTTAAGCTTGTTTTTGTATGAATTTCGATTAGGTTCGATTGAATGTTTTAGATGTGTTGGAAGATTGGCGACAAAACAATGTCGCACACAACTTGCGGCATTGTACATTGAACCATAATATTATTATTATCACCGTAACGAAGCGATAATACAAGATTTTTGAATCGATATGCGTGAGATATAAATAAAAATAAATTTACAAAGTTGTAGTATTGTGTCACGTATACTGCCTGATGCTGAGCAGCTGAGCTTAAAAGCTCCAGTGTTAAAACAATTTTTTGTTTTACTAAAATAATCAAGCGAATGAAGTCATTTTCTTAGGCCGATTTAATATCGAAGCATCGCACTACTAATACACAAAGCTTTTCATTTCTTTTTCAAACTTTGAAGATATTCGCCTATCTGCGTTTGAACTTCAGGCTGAATAAGCCTCGACCAAAAGCTTTGAAAGTCATCCTCACGACCATTTTCCAGTTCTTCTAAATCTTTCTTCCGCAAACTGGTCTTCGTGAACGAGCGTGCCATAGCAGATACATTCCTAAATTGTGCCAAGAAATTCTCACATTTCTGGATAGCTTCCGCCTTATCGTTAGCAATCTCATCAATAAGTCCAATCTGTAAACACATTGTGATATTCGTATCACGGATTAAAGACTTCTGAGAAGAATTTCTACTCCACTCACTCTCAGCGCTTTGTCGGTGCTGTATAGTGTACCAAAAGTTAAAGCTTTCTCCGCTTCACGCTGAGATATCGTATTGCGGAGAGATGCACGCAAAAATATTGGGGCAACTATACCGAGACGAGTTTCATTCAATCCTATATTGTAGTTGGGACACATCACACGATATTCACAGCTAATTGCTAAGAAGCAACCTCCGGCTGGAGCGTGGCCCTTTAAATAATATCTTTCAACTTAAAGTGACTTTTAGAAATTTCCTGTAATTACGTTTATCGCCGCCGCTGTTGGAAATGTCGAGCCATATAATTTTAGCCAAACATTTTGGAATGCCATCCAAAATTTCCTAAATCGTTCAGCATCTGGTTTGTACAGCTCATTTAGATCAAAACCAGCCGAAAATACTGATGCACAACCCTGAAATGGTATGAATACCAAATAGCTACAGCAGCGAATGTGCACACCAAATAACACAGTCTTACAGATGTCAGTACGGCCCCTCTAGTTTTGTCGTTTTCAAGATCGTCCAAGGTAGTTGATAACGCTTCAAACAATTCCAAACTCAATCCATTCACTGGCTTTCGATTTATTGTAACGAGAGAGATGCCGGTTTTGTCATTAACTTCTACATTCACTAAAGCATTGGTTACAGCAGACAAATTCCGTACTGTGACCTTTGGAATCCATTTGGTCACTGAATTGCAAATAATTTGTGTGGAATTTCTGATCATTATTGTATGGAGTTCGACGAATTGTATGGGATTGTTTGAAGCTAATTTTTATATGGCAGTCGATAACGACAAGTAAACTTCTTTGATTGTTTGAAAACTGTTGAGAGCCACTTTTCTTAATAAACCTTAACAGCAGTTGACTGTCAAACGTTCAGACGTACACAAATAACAACTGATGTTTATATTTTCGTGTGTTTCTGTTCCATTCATTCATTCGCTGTGGTATTGAATGAAAGACTCAAGACCAACTCATGTATTGAACAATATAGTCGCTCAACTCAAACATATAAAATGATATGAAAGCAAAACAAAAGAGACCGTATAATGACAAATTATCATCATTATAGTAAACGTACTTGTACCACATTATCGATATCAGCTTTAGTACGTATACCTTCTCTGCTCTATTTTATCGGTAGAAGTAAATATACGGCCCACGAACATATTGAAAAAGTAATTTTAATTACTGGGAGTAATCTACCAACCCTGAGAAAACTGAACAGTTTATAAAAATTTCATTAAAATGCTCACGTTTCTCAGAGCCGGTCAAACGATTACAACCAAAACTAATTTTTATTTAAAGGCTACAATTTTAGCTAAGTGCCGGTGCCTCTTACGAAGACAGCACTGTCGATGTCTTTGGGCTTTTTCGAATTCGAAAATGTGAATTGTCTGGCACGATAGGTCTTTCGATAAAAACTTTATTTTCTTCATTTGGCTTCAATACGTTCATTTAGCAATAGACCGTGTGCGATTTTGAGAAAAAAGTTTCATATTTCAATAAAAAGAAGATTTACCATGAAAACCATTAAAAAAAATATTTAAATTTTTTTATAGAAATTATTGAAAAATATTCTTGCCATCCCGATGCCATCCCACTTATTAGAATCTTAGTAAGAATCCAATTAGAATGAATTAGAATGGTTCGGATATCCTTTTAGTCTCGTTAAAATTACAGCTTTTAAAGTGAGATATAAAATCAATCAGACATTTTTCAGATATTCTGTTTACACTTTTGTTCTACAGAATAATAATCTACATCAATTAAAAATAAATTATTTATACATAACACGGTCTATTAATTTGGATTTTCTGCGATGTGTAACAGCCGAGACATGCACTAGCGCTCACAGGGTCTCACAAATGTATTTCGTTTCGTAAAGGATTTTGAGAAAAGGTTTGTCCAGTGGGAAATGTTTTTCTTGCTTGCACCGATGTAGGCATGACACTTACGTACAAATGTTATTAAATATAAAGTTTAGTACCTGCAGGTCCTGAAAATGTTGAGTTACAAAATCGGCACTGTTGATTTGGGTCTGTAGTTGGTAAATCATTAACCAACAGTTTTTTAGTATTAAGTACGAAAATGTCAGTTGTAGTTACAGATTCGTGACTTTACTAGTTTACTGTTGCGACTGTTGATTTTACCAGTTTCGATTTTTGTACCTACTTGTTATCGAGGGGTGACTCACTTCTAGATTAAATGGATTTAATGGATTAAATGGATTTAATGGATTAAATGGATTTAATGGATTAAATGGATTTAATGGATTAAATGGATTTAATGGATTAAATGGAATAAAAATTGGATTAAATGGATTAAATAGGAAAAAAGTTCATTTTACCAAATACTGTAAAAGTCTTAAAAATTGTTGTTTTTAAACGAAGCACGTACTACAACTCATACTACAAAGTTAAAAAGCGAAAAAATCCACTTTTAGGTGTTTTTTGTAAAGTGGATTAAATGGATTAAATGGATTAAATAAATTTAATACCATTTTTAACAAAAAAATTTTTCCTATACCTCACGAGTACTTAAACGAGCTGGGGATCGTGCAAATCTATTTTTCGCAATTACTTTACAAATTTTTCAGGTGGGTAGCCTAATTATTTCGGTAAAACTAAAAAAAAATATTTGGATTAAATGGATTTAATGGATTTAATGGATTAAATGGAAGTGCGTCACCCCTCGCTTGTTATCGGGAGCTGTTCATTTTACAGATGTTTAGCAACTGTTACCTATTTTTACGTGTTACGGCATGTTTCATTTTCATTTACATTGCCTAATCACATAAAGAATTGTACTTACGAGGTTCCAAGTTGTTATTTGACAAGTGGGAAATACAGCCCTCCCCTTCGGGTCGGGCTGTAACACCCTTATCAATTACACAACTTGGAACCTCGGAAGTAATATACTATTAAGTTTCTGCTTGTAATTTTTTGTTACGAACTGGAGTTGGTAATAACAACTAATTTTCTGTAATGGTTACAAATTTTCGGTTTGCTACGGTTTTTGGCAGAACATTGCTTACCAACTCGGATGGATAAACATTACAAATTTTCTGTAATGGTTACGAATTTTCGGTTCCTATTTGTGGTAGATAATGACATTGGGAACATTGTTTACCAACTTTGTAATGTTTACCAATCCGAGTTGGTAAGCAATGTTCCCAATGCCATTTGCCAAAAATCGTAGAAAACCGAAAATTCGTTACCATTACAGAAAATTGGTACAATTTACCAACTGAAATGGTATAACAAAATGTTCTGTTAACATTACCAACAAATTGTAAAATTAACAAACCCGCATGTTGCAGGTATGTCCAGTAATCAATATGAACCAACCAGGGCCTATTTTTCAGATTTTCTAATGAATTTTAAAGAATTTTGATGAATTTGATGAATTTTAATGAATTTTAATGAATTTTAATGAGTTTTCAAGAATTGTGATATACAGTGCTGTATATGAAAGTATTTCCAGGATTTCTCACTAATTACAAAATATAATAAATAACTAAATTCTACGTTAGTTACAACTAGTTTATGACCCGTAAATAACGATTCAATCTGTTTCCGAGCATCATCGGATCTCTAGACGTTCACTCTAAACAGCCTCAATGAAGCCACTTAAGATTCAATCTGTTTCCGATCATCATCGGATCTCTAGACGTTCACACTAAACAGCCTCGATGAAGTCACTTCACACATTTGCTTGAATATTTTCTAGCCTTTAAAATCGGCATCAGGGAATCTGACACACAGTGCAAAAAGAACGCACTTTTGAACTACGTAAAAGGTGAACTCACACGCGTAAGTTTAATGCTGCAAATGCTTTTTAGCCCTGTCATCGACTTTATGACTCCTTTTACAAAATGTTGGTATTGAAAAATTGTGTGCGAGTTCACATTTTACGTAGTAGAAAAATGCGTTGTTTTAGCACCGTGTGCCAGATTACCCCACGCCTTAAAATCTAAATGTAACTTTTCATCACCATGTTACCAAAAGAATTTGTACTTAGAGCTTTGTTTGATTAATCTGTTAGTTGAAATCGTGAGTCGTATACAGTGCCGGAATGGCTACCAAAAGGCGCATCGGGCAGATTGGCTGAAAAAGGCTCAGAGGCGCCTAAATAAACTTTATTGGTCTGAGGAGCGCCAAAAAAGCAAAGGGCGCATCGGGCATCGCCCAGTATGGCCAGTACAGGCCTGGTCGTATAGTTCAGATGAGGCTATTGTATACGTTTTAAGCGGGAACTACTTTATGCGGAAATGGTTGACGTGCTTTATGTGTGTATTCAAAAACCGCGTAAATACAATTTCATTATGTTATATTTTACAGAAATCTCGATTTCCACTTATAAAGACAGTTTGCGCGAATGACGTATAATTTATAAGTCAACTTATAAGTTGGAAATTACAAGTGAACTTCCAGAACTTCTCGTATGAAGATGTGACTTATAATTTCTAACTTATAAGTTGACTTATAAATTATTTGTCATTTGCGCAAACTGTCTAATGGGAGATTAACGATTTGATAAGTTTTTTAAATTAAATTTGACGTAAAACTCAATTTTGAAATAATAAAAACTGTTCATTTTAGAGGCGTTCCGTATAACAATTTTTTGCTTAGAATAATGTTCTGCTTCGAATTTTTCATAATTCCTCATTACACTTTGACGTAAAAAGTAGAAATTATAAGCTATAATAAGTCATACGATTTTACGTTACGCAACTTCACATGTGAATTGTAAGGAAAAATTGCATTCCACGTCGCTTGCGAATTGTATCTTTATCATTGCGGAAAACACTGTTGCTATTCTTAATCATATGAGAAAGACGAACGTGAAAGCCTATATTTTTAGAGTACAGTTCTAACTACTTGAAAAGCTTGAATTTGAAAAGAATTGATACTGATAAACCTATAAATGATTAAAATCGATATATTGTAAACGAAATACATTCAAAAAAAATTAAGTCTAGTGTTTCCAGGCCGAGCAAAGCTCACTTTAGCCCTGCGTGGATAATTTTTTGCTAAACTTTTTATTTTCCAACAAATTTGAAACGGAAACGAATTTTAATGAAGCTTAAAAAAATTTAATGAATTTTAATGAAAATCAATGAATTTCATGAATTTTCATAAATTTTAATGAATTTTCATGAATTTTCAAGAATTTTAATGAATTTCAAGAATTTTCAAGAATTTGATGAATTAAAAATAGGCCCTGGAACCAACCGTAAGCACAACAATTTCACTGTTGAGTTAACTTTCGGTAACATCTACCAAGTATTTTGTAAAATCAACAGAATAGCAATGTTCATTCCAAATCAACCCAGCAATTTTGTAGGACCTACACAGATTTTCGTAGGACCTACAAAGTTTCATTTTCAGTGTGCGAATTCTTATTCCTACGAAAAACTCTCAAAATGTACCAGGGTTCAGTTATCTCAGTTTGTAAAATTATCGATTCGTAAACATTTGTAAAAACAATCGATACAAGAAAAACAATTTTTAAATTTTAAATTTTTAAATAAATCTCAAAAACTGTTGGTAAGCGTTAATGTCACTAAAGATCTGCACATATCGCTCACTCGTTCTTAATCTGTTATAATGAATTTCAATTACGCGTCTGATTCTAACAAACTGATACATTCCAAATCTGAGTGCATTGATCCATTTTTCTTCTTCGTATCTTTCCCATAATTCCTGACCAATTTCGGTATTCATGTAATTGTAAACAAAAGGTAAGTCCAAGTACACTCTGCGTATTCCGGGATGCGAATAGACAAAGTTGAAAATTCTTATCAAATCAATTGGCATTGCAAATTTTGCTGTCTCAAGACTGAAAATCTGAATATTTGGAAAATAGAGAGTCCCTTGTTGAAACAACCATTCGAAAATCTGACGGAGATAACCATCGTTTGCAGTGTAATTTGTTTCGTTTAGAATGATCTTCAAAGATGTACAATGTCCAGATATAATATCTCTATACGGCGTTATTGACCGCAGTCTGTACCTGAACTTATGTTCGGTAATGGTAAACAAACCGAGTGGAAGTAGTTTTTGTCTCCAATACTCTTCCAAAAATTGTCGTGTTGTGCCGATTGGGAGGCTGCGATACAAAGCTTGCAAATCTCTTTCCGTTTGCAGGTCAAAAATGTTAACCCAGCTGTCATAAGTCAAATCGCCGTATGTTAATGTGCCTTCATACCACAAATTCGCAATGTCTTCAAGAATTTCGTCCACATTTTCCTCAACTTCTTCCATAACTTAAAATTTTGGCGTAACAATTTTGTTGATCACTTGAGGAGTTCGCTAACGTTTATTGTCTGAGACTTTCGAAAGAAAGCTAATACTGAAGTCTACGATAAAAACAAGGCTTTCCATGATTAAAATGGGATTCAATATAAGAAAAAATAGGTCAATACAGTTTACTTTACTAGTGAGGTAATGTGGCCTTTCCCTCACTAGTGAAGACCCTTTCCTTCGCTCGTAAAGTAAAACGCCATACTTTACACGTGAAATAATTTGATATCTCGTATCACGATGAGAAAAAGTACCTCGGGCTGAAGCCCTCGGATACTTTTACTCATCTGGATACGAGATATCAAATTACTTCACTGGTATAGTAATGTACTATTAACGTTTTTTTTTTTTTCAATTCCTCGCTCAATATTCATATGATCATGTGCAAGTCATGTTGATATTGTTTCTCTTCGTGAATCAGCTCCTTGACCACTTCTTCGTAACTGAGGCAATCGCGGGGCGTCGGTGGTATTGGACTTGCTATAACCGATTTCTCTTTGATAGAACATGTCCATGAATACCTGAATGCGGACACAAAAGAGGAAAAACATTTGTCAAACAGATGCAGACTCTTGACTGAAAGTCAGGGTCTTATGAGAGAAAATCACCTGAAACGTCCGTCACGCTAAGTTCACTATCATGTTTTGAAAATGTTCTATTTACATTGGCAAAAACGATAAATACAGAAAACGTCCGTAACACTTGTTACCGCAATAACTCGTGTAATTCTTAACCGATTTTCAAAATTTTGTTTTAACCGAAGGAGAATGCATACATAAGGTTAAGTTTGTAGATGGGCAATATTGAAGTAGTGAGATGGAATTACACCTTGTACTTTCCCTTGTTACCACGAAATTTTTACGTTGATTTGTTTTATAACGACAGAGTAAATTAAACCAGGCAGGAGCGGTTCATTTTCGAAACGTCAAATGAGGGACCTGTGTGAAAATGAACTCAAATTAACCATGACATAAATTGAAAATTTTTATTCGCAAAACACAAAGGCTACTAGATAATTCAGGTCCCTTGTCAAATCAAGCGCTCATGCCTGGTTTACTTTCAGCAAAGTTTAAATTTCAACAAAAAAGAGTTGAAAATCATACCTCTAGCAGGTAACTTTGTCTCCTGGTAATCTACAATAGCTGCCACAGCTGTAGCGTCTCATACAGAAAATACAGCTGTGGTAGATATTGTATATACATTACCTGGATACACACTACGGTCGATCGATTAAAAAAAATTCAAGTCGTGCTTCTGGACCCTGTTGATCCAACTCAGCTTAGTCCCAAGATTATTTTAAAACCAAAATTTTTTTTCAAAATGTCCTATGCTTTGCCTAAGACGATTTTTCAGAAAAATTTTGAGTTTCAAAAAGTGTCGGTACTCTTAATCTACAGTTTGCGTGAATTTTCTCTTTTTTTTTCTTTTAATTTTTAAGTTAAGGTTAAAGGAATCAAAACAAAAAAATAAGAAAATTCGATCAAAACCAAGTTTTTCGGAGTAAAAGAAGTTCATGGAAGTCGTTTTTTAAGACTTTTTTTTTCAACTTTGATACTATTAAATCAGGATTAATGTAGACGGATTTTTGAGAAATTTGGCTCATTTTCAAGAACACAAAAGTTTTAATGAATAAAAATCGTTTTTTTTTTCAATCACAATGTTAGTGTATTAGCACGACAGAGTAAAGTTAACCAGGCAGGAGCGCTGATTTGAGAGGCCTGAATAATCTAGTAGCCCAATATTTTTTGCGAACAAAATTTTTCAACTTATGTCAGCGTTCATTTGAGTTCATTTTCATACAGTGTATTAGGTCCCTTATTTGACGTTTCGAAAATGAACCGCCCCTGCCTGGTTTATTTCACTCTGCCGTGGTATTAGTCTTGCGCCAGTCCCACCGACATTAAGTAACAACCGACAGTGAAAAACTTTTGCGTTCTAGAATCACTATTTATTTCCCTTGAAAATGAGCCACATTTAATAAAAATCCGTGATTTAATCCTGATTTAATAGTATCAAAGTTCAAAATGATTTACTCCAAAAAACTTGGTTTTGATCGATTTTTTTTTTGTGTTTCTTTGGGGATGTCTTGCGGGTGACACACACAAAATTTAACATTTTCATCAACGCTTTTCAAGCATGAGTGGTACTCTAAATAGGGTACTGGAACTTGACAGTGTGTCACACAACTGTGCAAATCTCTAAAAACCATTTCATACAAAATAGTACTCTATTTGGCAGCTGTCGACTGTGATCACTTTTGCTTGAAGTGCGTTGTTTTTATACATTTTCGTAGACATCGCTTTTACATCTGACTATAAATTTGTGATATTAAAAAACCAACTCATTTAAAAATGGTAAGAAAACGAAGATTGGAATTATTGAAAAACTTAGTCAGTCAAGTCTATTGTTATTTCCAGTGTTTGTCGATAGAGCAATGGAACAGCCAATAAAGATGCAATTCATTGAATTCATTCATTTGGATGTTTAGTAACGTCGCTGAAACTGCTTACCAAAAAAATATGTCGTGGAAAAACTGCTATGTCTGTGGTTCAAACCAACACAATTATTTATTTCTCAAAAGAACTATAACCACACTCTTACTATCTATATCACATTAGAGTTCAACCAGTTACTTATTATGTACAATCATTTCCAAGTTTCCTAACGTGTAAACTAACGCTAAACATATAAATATTGAGGAGCCAGATCCTTTTTTTTGACTGTGAATTTTAGGCTGGATTGTGGACTTGAATTGTGTTAGATCTCAGCTTATAGACAATTTTTTGCTGTTGTCCATTCTCATTTTTGGGAAAAAGTGGAGTAGGAAACACCTTTTGAGACTTTCATTATTTACATTAAATTGTTTTGTATATTGAATGCTCGCCGCGCTCATGAGAAAGTAATATATTAGCACATTCAGCTTTTTTTGAGTCGTCTCTGAAGTAATAAATATGCCAGTCCCTTCAGCACAACCATTTGAGCTACGATCATGCCGACGTCAAACTCGAAATTCGTCGCCGTCATTCCCAGTTCGTCTAGAATCAGTTTAGGACTCCTGAAAATAACGGAATTTTGTAGATTTATTATTTGGTTCTGAACTTTTGCATGTGCAACACGTTACTTGTAATGGCAATACATTTCCGTATCGGGACATATAAGGTCTGCTCTGTTATTATCGTACAACGACAGAACAATTGCTTCCAGCATATAGCTCATTGATGACATATTCGATAGAAGTCTCATTGGTTTCGATATATGACTGTGGAGTGCAATGAATCCACTAAAGGCCAGAATAAACGCTGATGATGTAGCGCCGACAAATACCCCATTCTGTAGTTGCAGTAAAATGTAGCGATTTAATTAAAGAACAAAAACAAAACGAACAAAAATTTTACGAACCACAGGAGTGAACACAGAACCAAGAATCAAACCAAAGCCATCGGCAACGATCGTTGTTAAAATGTAGATCAATGTAAATTTCAAAAATCGATCCACTTCAAACAATTGTTCTGGTGTCATTGATAGAGAAAGCTAATTATTAATCAATTCGTCAATTATGATGAGGATTTTATTTACCGGTCATGAAGAATACGATCGCTGCAAACAGCGTCGACATGACAATCTACAGACGAGGTTAACGATTAGGGTCAAACATGCTGCTCAATTAAAAAGTCTCAACTTACGTGTATCGGAGTGCTAATTATCATATTTGCACAGAAATATGTCCTCAGCGGATACCAATTGTTGAAAGTCTCCTTTTTGAGAATATCAACCTCTGACGGAACTGTATGTTGAATGTAAATCAATTAAAATATTCGAATTTACTGGCAAAGGATTGAGTGAATTACATTTCAAGATGCTAGGCATTATGGACGTATACCAGAGATAACATACACCAATTAGAAATAATCCAACATTCGCAACAGACTTCGTAGCATTTATACCTGAGTCGCCATACATAAGTCCTACCAAAAGGGCAGTGCAGATGTGAAGCAATATTTTTAAGTGTGTAACAGTCTGTAAGAAGAGATGGTGCTCTTTATTCTGCTACGAACATCCGCGTCACTAACAATAATACGAACCCAGTCTCTATAATAGTGAATTTGACAACGACCTAACAACAGCACAAATTTTGTCCACTCTGACGGGGCAACATGAAGCTCCTTGCTATCATTTGAATTATTTCGATAGACAGCTGTTTTTTCTCCTTCAATTTGAAAATGGTCAAACGACGTGTTTAGTTGATCGGTTATAAAATTCGAATTGAATCGCCAGCGTTCGTCCTTGGCTGCCTGTGTTAGATCTGGACCAAAATCTCCGTACTCTTTGTTGGCCACTTCCAGGACTAAAAATAATGTTTACTATGAACACATCATGAACACCGACAACAAATTTAGCTATAAAATTACGAAAATCAGCTGGATTATGGTACTGCGGACAGTTCAAGCCAATTGAACTTAAATACGGCACTGTATTGTTCGCCGTACCTTGATACACACAATTTCCTTCAGCTAACACATAAATGTGATCAAAAGTTTCAAATATTGATGCGGCAGGTTGATGTATTGTGAATACTATTGTGCGTCCTTCACGAGATAAATGATGTAGCAGTCGAATACAGTTTGTTGATGATAGACTGTCTAGGCCGCTAAATGTATTTAAAAGAAAAATGTGTAATTGCATTGAATTGATAATGAGTTCGTCTTGTTCTCCTTTTTATTTTTCATAAACAATTGAGTAAGGTCCAGAGAGAAAGGCACTTACGTTGTTGGCTCGTCCAAAAATAACACTGGAGGATTGCCTAACAGCTCCAGTGCAATTGATAGACGCTTCTTTTGACCACCGGATAAGTGACCACATTTCGTACTTTTGGTATGTGTTAATTGTAGAGTATTCAGTACATTGTCCACCTTTGACATAAAAAAAATTATTTTAGTTATCAATAACTTGCGCATTAGGGCTGTCGTTCTGCTCATTCGAGAAGCTATCTAGCCGTCATAAAACAATACCAAATCAACTCACTATCTGTTTCTTTTCCTCAGTACTAATGCCACTAATTTTTAGTGAAGCTGAAAGAATCATTGTTTCCTGAACAGTAAATGTTGGATATAAATTGTCTTCTTGTAATATATAGCAGCATTGCCTTCTATACTTCTTGTCAGACACATTAACATTGTTCATTTTTACCTGTCCACAGACACCAGTTTGTCTAATTGATATAATACGATAAATGTAATAGCAACGAATTTTCTACGGATTGTATGGCTACAAGGAGACACTTACATAAAACCTGTTAAAATGTTTAACAGAGTGGACTTGCCAGCACCCGATGGTCCCATGATTGCAGTTATCTCACCGGATTTAAATTCTCCAGATACAGATTTGAGAATGTCTCGGGTGTCTGTAAAAGAGAAAATCACATTTTAACCTTCGGTTTAATTGTTTAAAAATTAGTTCACTATCAGAAGCCACCAACTAAACATTGGTTACACAGACTACAATTAAAATAAATGCAAAAATTCGCCTCTGAGTAAACAAATCGCAATAATATTGTATCGGGTGTCGGTGTGGTTTGGATATAGAAAGCTATCTGAATATAATATTGTCGAATCAACGAATTGATTCTGTTAATGAACTTGGAATCAACGTGGTAAAAAAAAGACCTAAAAATTTGACCGTGGCATTATAATATATCCAAAGCGGAGATTATGCATTTTTGTTATTGATAAATTTGAAAATATTTTTGTTGCGCAATTTTCTTTCGCTTTTTTCTGCGTGTGAATCAATTTACATTCAACTGAATGAGCTGCGCTAGTTTCTTTGCATATTTATTGAAAATTTACGATGAGACGTCGAGCCCCTCTCTAGAGCATTTTGTGTAGTATTCAAGCACATATTTATTGTCGGTTCATGCATATTCATTTTAATATTATTGACTAATTGTCACAAAAAGTAAATTTATAAGCAGAATATTGAGTGCTTAAGATTGGAAACGGAGCAATCAAGTTTCTGCGAAACCTTGAACGACAACTAGTCTTGATAGAGTGGTACTTTTAAGGTTATGCGAGATACAAGAGATACTAGCTTCTAGAATAGAACAAAGTAAATTCAACATTGCTAGCTAATGTCTACGAAGAAATTGAAAAGATAGGGAGTCACAATCGTAATCGATCTAAAGTTCATCAAATAAATGAAAGTCTGGCAACGATGATCTGAATGATTTATTACAATATTTCGAATTAAGTCAGTTCTGTTGCGCAACAGCTAATAGTCAGACAAAACAAATTTAGAAAATAATTTATCTTGGAAAACGACAGACTATAAATTACAGGTTACATTTAACTTCATAAACATTTAACGCATCACTCCGAGAATTTACTATAATAACAAGATGCAAAATAATCACAAAATATTATTGTGCAATTTACTAATTATCGCTATAAGGAATAATTGTATCAATTCGAACAACAGTAATTTTATGTGAACGTAAATAGGAAATAGAGAGAGAGAGAGAGAGAGAGATAGCGACGGTCATTAATAAGAACGTTGCTTAAGGCTTCATTTCCACTTACCAAAAAAGTACTCCGTGTGACAAAATTAATTTTTTTCAATTTTTGCTTCGTATACTTGACAGTTTGCTCTCACACGGAGTACTTTTTGTTGAGTGGAAACCATACTTAAGCAATGATGGAAATGTCTCGACTAATCATAAAAGTTTAGGCAAAGCTTGAAAATTCTGAAGAACGTTCGTATTAAACGTTCGCGTGTATAATTTGCGTTTCGGTTCGATTTATATAAGTTAGAGTTTCAGTAATTTCAGTTATAAATACTTCTTTTGTACAGACATAAACATTTGCTATAATTTAATTTTTCTTTTCCAATGACAAAACAGCAAAATAATTGTTTAAAAAAAAATGACTGATCCACACTCTTCAATTATTATTGGCATGTTGAACAAACAACAGCTGGTTTTGCCTCGGCAGTTCAATATTGCGGTGTTGTTTTTGCCGCGGCTGTGTTTTCCTTTTGCGTGCCTATGTGATGATGACGAGAACAAACCGATCGTATTTGCTATACGGCTCAAATGGCACAGTGAAAAGCACTCTTAAGAAAGAAGATATGATCGGACCCATCAAAGTTTTAAATATAGATAATGGTCATTTGATGTTATTGATGGACGAACTCGTCAGTGGACTGCCGTTCGTGTCCACCTCTGACCATTTAAAGACATCCCTTCAGATAAATGAACATGGATGACACGACGTATGAACAGGATGTTGTGGGAGTAGAGTCCACAATGTGACTTTATTTAATAATTGAAGATAGTACAAATTATTTCAAGAAATGAATCATGACATGTTTAATTTCGTATAAAGATTCAACATCGGTACTCAGCGTCACTTATATAGACGGTTTATTTTAATTTTATAATTCGCGACGGTGACTCTAGTATTGAAAATCTGTAGCCTGATCAGCAACTATGTATAATGCTAACTCACGTTAAGTATTGTGTAACTAAGTTGAGATAATTGGCATTAGAAACAAATAAAATGGAACCAGCGCACCTCAAGCTTGCGTGGTACACTGAAATCGAACCTTCTGTCATACAAATTTTGACAGTGTAAAACAAATAAAAACTTTCACACAAATGTTACTCTATTTGACATCTGTCACTACGATCACTTATGCTTGCAGTGCGTTGACGAAACGCAAAATATCTTTCGTATACTTGAAACATAAAATCCCGAATTTACGTTGAGACGAAAAAGTGCATTATTGGATGTACATTGTACGTGTGAAATAAACATTTTACAAAGTACGTATTTGTACATCTAACATGTAGAATTTGCGGATAAGTGAACTATTGGTCTTATCGTCGTTGTATTGATGAAGTGAAGATAAGACCTATGGCTGACTCATCCGTAAATTGTGCATGCTACACGTACTATTCTATGTGTTAAATTTTTCACACGTACAATGTACATAGGAAATTTCACTTTTTTGTGTGAAGCCTGCAAAACAGAAATAAAGTATTTTGCATCAGACAATTCTAGGCAGTTCTTTAGACAAAAAAGTTAACAGATTTGATAAATTGCCAAACGATAATGTTATCGTCAGTGAAATGTTAAGTATAGCTGTAGCCGTTATTTAACGAGTCAAATACTAATGCACATGGGCTGAGGAGGAATAACTTCGCAAAAATTTTAATACAGAAAATGACATCAAATTAAATTTTCTCTTGACCGAAAATTTAAACTAGGTTTGCAATTAGTTACAGTGTAAACAAAATGATAAAGTTATCTTTTAAACAAATAAAATTTAACTGAAAAATAGAAAAGCTTTTCACACAAGTAATTAACCCGATCACTTGAAATTAATGTTAAAACGTCGTCATTGATTTTTTGTGATATTGAAATTTTTACTAAAACTGGAGAGGAATTACGGCGTCAGTTCTCTTTTCTCTATTCAATCAAAACTCTACAGATAGCGAACGATTCATTCTTTCACTAAAATATGTCGCTGCGACAAAACCATTGTCAACAGAAAAATAATTAATTTTTTACTCGACGGATTTCAGTCAAATAAAATGCCATCGTATAGCACATGATCCTAGGACTCCGGAACAGCAATCAGTTTTTCAATCGACTCTATATCGGCTTAGCGATTAAAGTTTTAAAAAAGAATATGATGCAATGACAAAAAACGTTTTTTCAAATCCTTATCGCCAAGCCGATATAGGGTCGATTGAAAAACTGATTACTGTTCCGGAATCCGGCGTCCTGAGAAAATTAAATATTTTTCTTTTGACAATGGTTCTGTCACAGCGACATCTTTCAGTGAAAGAGTGAATGGTTCTTTATCAGTAGAGTTTTGATTGAATAGAGAAAAGAGAACTGACGCCGTAATTCCTCTCCTGTTTCATCGAATCGAAACTCGTCGGATAAATTCAAATCTTTTTTTATTATTATCAATAGTCTTCTCATCTGTAAGAACTCACTTTAACCTGTTACAGACTTGCCGTCTTATTTTACTTCCATCGATCAAAGTATTTTTAATCGGTTCATTTCAAATCTGGTACTTCAATTGTTTTAACATACATTTTACTTTTATATAGTATGACCGTGTTACCCAGTGCTTGTCATACTTTCATCGTCGTTATCGACAACAGATGAATAGCCGTATGTGACAGGTTAATATCCTTTCGAGACAATTTCCTTTATAGAAGAATACTTGAACGGAAGTTATACTAACAGAAATCAATTAATTTAGTGGTCGCCCTATTTAAAATTGGTTGTGGATGTGGATGTCTGATGTCATCACTTCACTTCTAATTTAGTACACATTAAGTCAAACTCACCATTTTTGACTGGAACTGTGTATGTTAGCTGCTTAAACTCGATGTTTTTAGGCTTAATCTTCGTATCCATATTGTTTTTTTTTGTTTGTTTTTTAATGCACAATAACTATAATTTATCTATATATTCGTTGGTTTGTTCGTTCAAATAGTTTTCATCATTTTCATCATTAGAACGTACATGTTTGTTTTAGTCTTTGAACAAAACTTGAATATATCTAAAGTTCACAGTGTAAAATATTAATTCACTTGAATTATAAATTCCCAATGAAAATTTATATCTAATATCACGCACAGCACAAAACTCATTAACTAAACATTCACTACGCTAAACTGACGAGAAAATCAATTTCAAATAAAATTTATTTACAAAACGAAAATTTTTATATATTATACACTTGTGTGTTATACATGTAGAATCGTAGATGTTAGTATATAGATGGTGACAAAATTATATCACAAAAGTGGGTGCTATATTTTCAATGAAAATTTTCAAACCAACAAAAGAAAATTCAACAGCTACACACTGTGTGTGAGAGATTCGTTTTGCCACTAGCTCGTCGAAACGCTGAAATGCAACTGCGCCTTAGAAAAGTTTATCGATTGCAATATGGGTATGCAATCTAGAACTCTGTATGTGTAATGCATTTTAAGTATTTTCATATCGTGTTTTCGTTCGGATTCGAAACAAAATAACAACTGAAATTCACCAACAAACAAAATGTTAGAACTTCGGCTTACATATCTTCATACCGATATCGATTATATCATTACATAAACAATATGTAATAGGTCAAGTGCATTTTTTTATGAAAGAAATTTTTTTTTCAACCGAATCGTTCTCAAACAAAGCATAAACGCTCAACAAGTTTTAGAATTTTGCGATGTCTACTTTCGATGTAATTATTGTAATTGGTGCTAGAGTCATACAAGCGAAAATTAAATTCAATGTTTTTTCTCACTGTGAAACATCGTGTTTCTAATTAATTTTAGTGACGTTCGATGTGTATTAGGTTTGTATGAAAATATAAACATTATTCTGGTCACATTATATCAGATGATTATTAGAAAATAATGTTATGACTTTGAAGTTAATAATTTGATCATCACATTTATCAAAAATGTAAAGTGACGCGACACAAAAGTTTTGACGATTTATTTTAATTATAATAAACAATTTGGATCGTTCATCAGAAAAATGTCAAGGTTAGGCGAGGTTGGCACGCTAGAATTACTTAGGCACTGCAGCACAATCAAAGAACTGAAATTGAAACAACTAGGCCAACGAAATTTTGAAACTAACATCTATGAGGCTTTAGACGAAAATGCCGAGACCCTCTGTACTTAATGACGCATATGCAAATGAAAAACGATGATAATTAACTTAAGTCAAGATAATGGACTGTAAATTTTCTAGCCACAGCACTTATTGTTGAATAGAATTTAATAGTCGACAAATGCTATTGTAATTGTAATTACCAAAGTGTAATGATTTAATTGTATATTTCACGTGCTATTGTTCGCATCGTGAAACAGCTTCTATAATTGGTCTATTGCATTCCACATTCCAGCAACAATGTTTATGGCTTTTCTTGCTAAGGTGTGATGAGACTCAATTATAATGTCTAGCGCATTTTTTAAGAAACAGAAATGTTTCGCTATTTCATTAATTTCGTTTAACATCGTTTTCAGTTTTTTGTTTATCAGTTAATTTAGCGCTCATTTCCTTGACAAAAAGCTAAACAGGATGCCAACTTGGGATGGAAATGTTCAAATGGAAAGGCATGCACACATGTTCGATAAAAAAATTAAGAAGTTTTGGCGGTCGGAGACCTATCATGTATAAAACTGTCTTTGGGGAAATAGTTCCAATTCGTCATGTAAAGACGTCTCTGAGGGTGGTCAGAATGAAGAGAGTCCTGAAGTCCTTGACTTAGAGCCATTGACGAGAAGCGCATTTTTTGAGCGTACACAGGCCTACTTTCCTGTTGCACTATTGGATATATTAATCACTTTACGTAACGTAGATCACTTTCGAAGAGATCTGACGAACTTTAGTGAAATTCTACCGAAAATGTGAAAAGTAAACACAGCAGAGTAAAGCCAAGCAGTAGCAGTTATTTTTTCGAATGTCAAATAAGACACCTAATACACTGTATGAAAATTAACTCAACTGCCGATGCCGTGTGTGTAATTTATTGTCAACAAAAGTAGTGAATATGTTGATGAACACAGTTCCGCACTTTATACACATTACTACACCAAAAATATACAAAAGTTGAAAGCTTGAAAGTTTTGAAAGCTCTAGATGAAGCTTTTAGGCATGTCATAGCGTTCGATTAATTAGGTTTGAAAAATGAATTTTCGCGGTATCACTCTTAAGAATACTTTTCGTTCAGTATTTAAATAACATGTCCTATAATTGTCTGTGCTTCTACACTTCTCCACGTCGATCCGACATACCATTTTCCAATTAATTTAGCATTCGCTTAGATTTTGAAAATTGGCTGTTTCTACTGTAACAGGCGAAAGACAAATAAATATAAAAACAATTCTAGAGAAAAATAGAAAATCCAACGATAAATGTGAACATCATAATAACAGTGCATTTTATTTAGAAACTTAACACCCGTCTATAATACGGCTATTAAATAAATTATAAATTAATTTTTACAACGATTTCATTTATCGATTGAAATAGTTGTTTACGTACCCTGTTTGGACGAGTAATCTTAAGCAATTTCGCTTGTTGTAGTCTGATAACGAGGTACAAAATTACCTCCAATCAACCGTCCCAAACAGATACATTAACAAATTTGCATGGAAAGGGACGTAATTACCAGAAAGATTAAAAAATTCATTCACTTTCGTCCCTGAAACATTTAAAACGATATTTTGCGCTATTAAATAGGTGAAAAGTTAAATGAATATTTATTGAGACGTGTTTGTATTACATTGTTATTATTGTAGACACAAAATTCGAATTGTCTGACTCAATTCTTTCTTTAGCTTACTTTATAATCAACAAGGTTAAATACTAAAAAAAGAACATTTTGCTAGTGCTTTCTCATTAGTTTCCTTTTAATAGATACGGACGGTCTAACAGTGCTACTCGATATAAATGACTTTGCTACCAATAGAACTAGAGTCACCGAGTACAAAATGCAACTTCCTGTTTTTAATGTAATTCAGTTTAGTCCGGCATTTTCTTGCAATCAGACAATACACCTTATTTCCGTAATAATTTTAAATATATATTGAAACCAGTCGATAAACATTGAACGATACAACAATCTCTCTCTCATATTCTGAACACCTTATTTGCAAATTTTAATTGTGCGTGTAAAATACCTGTAGCATTGTCTAAAAATAGACAACTGCATTTACTTCTTAGGTACGAATTCCATGTTTTTATAAAGTAAAAGAAGAGCTAAATCAACGACCTTGGTTGTAGAGCAAGCGCAGACGAAGAGGTTAAATTTCCAGTTGGGCAGGAAAATAAATTGTCTGCAATCAGTATATCTAACTAAATTCATTGCTAAGGCCAGTGATTCTACGTTTAAAATGTATTTTTGCGTTGTATAGCTTTATTAACGACTTCCACCGTCCCTTCGATTTTTATTCCATTCACCATGGTATGGCTCATTATAGGTGGATTTAATTATTCGAAACTGGTTATAATGTTGTTCTTAAAAAGAACAAGAATGCCGTTCACGTCTATACTTTCGTTTTCTTTATTCTGCATTAATTCATTCTATAATATTCTGCAAAAATATTCTGATCAACACAATGGTTGACGTCCATACCACACTCAACTTTGGCATCGATATCGGGCCGTTCCTACAAGGTTAATGTAATTTACTAGTGTCACCCTCAGTATAATTCTACTGAACGATGACGTTGGTAAAATGTTATTATCTTCCATTGATTTACCGTCGAGTGTGCCAAAGAAGCTTCTTAACAGGCCTTCCACGCTTTAAAAATCCTCCTATTTTAGAAGTTTTAGGAGGATTCTTGTCTTAAATCTTAAGAGATTTTTAGGAGCTTTCGTCATAAATTCATCATTGTAGAATTACTGTTGCTGATAAGCCCTTATTTCTTGTATAAAACTCATATTTTTCCTTTTACAGTGGCTATTGCTAAGAAGTCTCTATTACTTGTAACGTCCTTCAATTTCCTACGTACAGGATCGGGAATGGATCTATCAAGAAACATTCTAGTCTCTTCCAAAGTTACCAAAAAACTCTCAATTTTGGACATAGTACCACTGTCGTCGTGGGTCATGGCCTGATGAGAAATGGTATTTTTGAACTGCATATTAATGCAAAACGTCGAAAGACGTACTTAATTTTCTCTCAGATCTAAACAGTGGTCGAATCGTCTTAGACATAGGATACAAAAAAGAAGAGAAATTTGGATTGTCTGTTTTGAGATGTTTGTCTCGTCATACATATTATATTATAATTTGATCGAGCTATCGCCACTAGAGTATACTTTCATTGAGTAAAATGAATTGTTAATTTAAAAATAGTTTTTCTAAGAAAATTATGTTACAAAAATCGTGTGTATTGGCAGTATCTGAATCCATGATCAACCAACACTAATTTGCTGAATTTCCACAAACAATTGCTTTACACGGAAATAAAAAGTGCTGCAGGCGAAATTTGTAAGTTATTTTACTCATCCATTGATTGGATTGATCTTGAAGTTTATTGATATTTTCGAAGTCTAATTTTAGGAGTTTTAGGAGAATTTTTGAAATTTTAGGAATTCTAGGATTTTCAGGAGGTGTGGGAAGCCTGCATATTAACATTTTTTTCTCGTTTCAATCAAAATGAATCTTTTGCGTATTGACTTTTGTTTGCGAAGAATCGAACATCGCAGAAATATCCTCTAATTTACACAAACGACCTTGTAACTTTTACCTAGTAAACAACAATAATTTTGATGTTGTTTGACGGATTTTTTTGAATAAAATGGGTCCATCATCAACTAATGTGAAAAATTAATTTCAATCCATCGGTAAGTTGGTTTTTTATCAGATTTAATTGAATCATGGGTACAATAGACCTCTCTTCGGTCTTTTTGTTGTGTTATGGTTTTTAGTTGAAAACCCGTCTCATTTAACTTTTTACTTAAGTAAAATTGAACTTGTGACTAACATTGAAGAGATATTACAGAAAAAAAACAACCTTTTATATTCACTTTGTTTACCATAACATTGAACTAACGGCCTTGAAACAGTTAATGATGAATGATTGAATAGACTTTTATGGAGAAAAAAAAATTCCATATTCTTGTTAGAGATAATGACAATATAAGTACTTGGTATCTACTGAATTAAATGCTTGAATTCAGACAGTAAAAACAATACGAAGGATTACGAACAAAGAATAATCGTTTGCAGACAGCTATGTCATTGGTTATCATAGAAAAAATGAGCAATGAAGATCACACGTGCTCGCTTACATAAAGTTAATATCAGCTCTAAAGAAGTAGGACACTTGATAATAAGACAAAAAAAACTTTATTGTTAAACATTGACCATTCCACACAATTTTACAGAATCAAAACTTCTGCTCATAAGTCCAATGTAAAGTTTGGATATCTCTTTCAGACGATAAGTATAACACTAGTTTGACTATCTATTACTTCTTTCGATTGAAGTATGTTCAACAGATTTATATCTATTGTCTGTATGACTGCACTGTAAACTATATGAACAGCGTATCCATCATTTTCATTCTGCAGACGACACTTAATCTACATCTGACAGATCACAACAGTTTATAATTAAATATAAATAATGCAAAAGGTCGACAAAGTAATAAAAATCGATTACAAAATGTCGGAGAAAAAACTCAAAGTGTTTTATCATGCAAAAGATTGAAGATTCAATGACTACATTTGTCTGATATTCGCGGGAAATCAGAGAATCTGTCTGCATAATAATAACATAAAATATGAGATCTACTAGCGAGCTTTTTCTCTTTCATTTATTAAAAGGAATTTATAACAAAAAGTTGTAAAAAAAAACAAATAAACTTCTAACACTGTGTCATAATCGGTCATAACTTTTTATTATGTTCGCTCAAAAACAGTGAAGATTTATTAGCAAAATTATGGTAATTTATCAAAGTAGTTCTAATCGAATCGCTGTTTAAATATCAAGGTGGACAAACATTTTATGGATCGTAAACTAAATTTTACGCACATTAACAACACCTCAGCTAATCATAACAAAGAAACATGTATAGTATAGTACCTACGCTCCTTCGATGATTTATTGTATCGTAGAAAATTTATTGCAAAATCACAGCAAACAATGCCAATTATTTTACGAATTATGGCTGTATGAGCTAGAAATAATAGGGAATTACTGTTAAGTACCCATTGAAAGATGTACTGGCAATTTTCAGGTTTTCATAACGTTTTGTTACGTGCAAGGAGTGCGAGTATAATGCTTAGTATGGGTAGATGGGTGGATAAAACGCTCAATTATTAGAAGAGCTGTAATTTATGAAGAAAGTACTGAGTATAATTGAGAGTATCTGTTGTAACTGGGTTCGGTTTCCTCACTGTTAAAAAAAAAATCGAGTGAAGTTCCAAAAGCTCTTAGGCCTCTGCGCCCTTACTCTGCTCCAATATATCATATGCTGGGAAGCACTTAATTTCCTTGATTGTAAGTCATGGGTATTACAACCGAAAATTCACCGTACCTTGCACGATCACTATGATTAAAAATGTATGGAAATATGAATCAGAACGTTAAAAGTAACACTTGTGTGCCTTTGTTAACACGATAACTTGAGTAAATCGCAACTGATTTTCAAAAACCTTTAAAATAAAATTCGCTAAAGGGTTGAGATCCTCAGCTCGACTTCGAAAATGTGTGATATCAAAAATCTGGAGTAGTTCTCAAAAGAATTCTATGCTCTTTGGTAACACGATAACTGGAGTCAACCGATTTAATAGTATATTACTTCCGAGGTTCCAAGTTGTGTATTTGATAAGTGGGGTGTTACAGCCCGACCCGAAGGGGAGGGCTGTATTCCCCACTTGTCAAATAACAACTTGGAACCTCGTAAGTACAATGCTTTACGTGATTAGGCAATGTAAATGAAAATGAAACATGCCGTAACACGTAAAATAGAATTGTTTGATGATGAATGGAATTGATGAAGGTAAACGAATTTTTATTGAAGACAGATAAAACCAGACCTGTACCAGACAATGAAGTTGTGAAGCTTAAATTAAGTATCGATATGTCCGTTGTTTACATACAGAACGTTTCGAAGATTTTCAGTGAAACTAAACAGAATTAAATTGTGAATGAGGACTCGTAATTATTGAACACGGAGTATTTGTGCAAATTAACGTCGCGACTCATACTTGCAACTAACTGAAACATTCACTGCGTTTAAAATTTATAATCATTAAGGTTGGTCAGTTTCTTTTTAGGTTTCTAAGGTCAAGTTTTTAAGTTTCGCTCACACCAGCGATTAACCAATTGATATCTCTAAGGAATTAGAACAACTAATTTTATTGCAAATAAGTTGTTAGAATCTAAAAATGCATCGACTTGCATTTATTTAATTACAGGTACAACGATTCAATTTACCGGTCACTTTGGAAATTAAATTTTATTCAATCTTTTTTAATTGCACAAATTACACTGGTAATAAGCGTTAAGTGATTAATACTGCGCTCTTTAGCATATAAACAATGTTGATTAGTTGCTTATTAATTATCGTTATTTTAAACCATTAGGTTTACTTATGGCGGGTCAAGATTATGTTCGTAAGTCTAGGTGTTTCCAGTGACGGTTTAATGAACTTGTATATGATGCGAACACTAAACGAACGCAAACATTTTACAAGAAATTATGTAATATCCTTGAACTTCATGCTATGATTAGTTCGCTAAATACCGTATAAGCGAAAGAAGATGACCGTGACTATGTATTATACTCTGCTGGGATACCTTGGCTTCTCACAACATGACACAGCTGTATACGCTTTGTATGAACTACTACTGTTTTAGAAAACGAAAAAAAATGAAATGATCTCGTGCATCTACAAGTTGCCACAAGGTAAATAAAATTCACTAACACACTAATTATTGCTTTGCAAAGTTTCCATAACAATCCTAAACACACATATGTCACCGCTGGGCTTATGCATTTTAATTAAAATTGTGTACAATTTGTCGCATACTGTTAACATATCTCATCAAATCGATATTGGAACAGTATGATTACAACAGTTGTAATGGACTGCTAAATCATCTGTAAGCCACAGCTACACAAAACGGTTTTGTCAAAGCTTACGTTAATGCCTATTAAAGCTTATGAAATAGTCTCGGAAATAGTATATTTCAAAATAGCCCAATACACACAAGATGTGTACGTACACCGAGGGCGAAGCCAGAGGGGAATACACACCTAGTGTGTATTGGACTATTTTGAACAGTCGTTTACTGTCATAGATAAGAATATGTTGGTGAAAACATCGCAAGGGCCGTATTCCTACTCGTCCAAATAAGACTTTGGAAGCACTTGTTTTAGCAATGTAAATGGAGAATTTTTACGACCAATGCGAATGTTAAGTGAATTTACAATTGCTGAAGCACGTATAATTAATGAATGTCCTGCAGTGGAATAACACCAATATTGTCTATTTGTACATATTATATGAATTAACTTAATGTTTTGAAGGCAATATGCACATGTCTGGTCTTTCGATTTCAATAACAACGCAAATTTCTTGAACTTCAGCTTTCAGTTACTTTCAAAACAACAAACATTTTAAAATATTTATTTTAAATTATATTGAACCTGTCGCTTTTTAAAATGCGCTCGACAGTAGGGTCAGCGAATTTTCAGACGCACTCGGTGTATGAAACTGTTTATGCCACATAAATTGTAAAATTATATCTCAGATTTCGGTGTGTTAAATTTGGTAAATTAAACTATTCATTTCACGATCCAAGATTTCATTTCACCGTTCTAGTAGGTCCCCTTACACAATAGAAATATGATGAAAGAAATTACATTATACTTCAATAGAACAAATTTGTGCGACAATTGTAACACCACACATAGCATTTTGTATCATTTTTCATGTGTACAAATGAGTCTGGAGGGTCAACACTCAACAGTCATTGTTTCTAACTATAAAAAAATGAGAGAAGAGATCAACTGACATTCAAAATTATGTTTGCATTGAGATGTCTTGAGATCATGTAAAAGGCGAATTAGGTTTCTTACTACAATCAATATCGCACCAGGCCCGGAATGGCCATATGAGGCAACTTAGAAAATCACAGTAATTTTATTGAATTTGCTATTTTGTCGACATTCAATAGAACTTTTTACCGCCTTTTTTCACTTTAAGTGCCTCTTCTTACATTTTACAGGAGCGCCTTTTGGGAGCCAGTCCGGCCCTGTCTCCCACACGTAGCAAAATATATAATTTGTATCAAAGGATAAATTAACTGCTATCGGAGGCCAAAGTGTTAGTGATTATAGAAAGCAAATACGTTTTGGTTAGTTTTATCACTAAGGTTTGGTACTCGCATCCGTCAGATAAATTTTTAGAAAATTAAGTACATGTATCAATTATAGACCGAAAGTCTATACACATGAAGTCCGAATTTACTTTAAATTAAGCCAAATGAAGAATACATGGAGAGAAAAGTGAAATTAGACATGTTGTTAAATCGGTTTAACAAATTAAAATCTAGATTTTTTATTTTAGCATTTCGTTCTTCTTGCAAGCGCGTGTCTCGCCAAAATTCAGACAAAAAAAATCTACAAAATCTTCTTGTGCAATCAATTACAAACCATAACAACTCCCAAATTAGAAAACATGTCGAATTGCACTTTTCTCTAACTGTATATTTTCAACTCGCTTGTCACGACCTGCCCGATAAATTTCAATAAAAATTTTATTGTTCCATTTCATTCGCAATTTGGGTTCAATGCCTTTATCCTTGCGGTCAAATATTTTGAATCATGCATAGGTCTCAAAACCATTTTCTTATAAGAGACTGAAATTTACACAGGCTCACTGTCTATTCGCGAGCGAGATTGCTTGATTGAGAATTTGATCGCAATCGGTCTTAATAAGCGTTATAAGTATTCCTTTCAACAAGTCTCTGATCTAGCATTTAAATTGCAATTCATTTTAAAAATAGCTGGAGACAATAGACAGTCTCACAACCGCCTTTCAATCTAATAATTGAACCTACAATTTTCCAATTAGGAGGCTTGAATAATGAATATATTCTGATTAATTCGATTCGGACTAATCACTGAAAGAAAATTCAATGGATCTGAAATAACAGACGAATCACTTTTCGTTTATACATGTTGCTATTAGAATAATAAACGTAAGCATTTATTTGTAATCATTTTTTTCAATTAATTCAGGTGTTTTAACTGAACGCACAATTTATTGATTACTAGGTAAATGCGAGGCTATAAAGGTCGGAATAATATTTGTTATTTAAATTATACATTTACGTATTGCACTTCTCCCCGATAGTTTTTTTTTTGTTAAAAATACAATTTAACAACTATAGTCACTCTCTAGTCACACACTCTCGTTCACAGTGTTAGGATGTTTTATAATGTTTTTTTGGTTCGTTACACATTGAATCAACGACAAATTCCAATTATTAATATTTGTTCAGCAAGAATGAATAGTTATCGGGAATTATCAAGAACACAACCGCTACCATGAAAAGAACTTGAACGACTAAACCATTAACGTTTTTGATCCGATAGCGGCAATGACAAAATCCATTATTTAATTCGATGCTTTTTGAAAGCTTTATGAAAAATTAATGTTATATTCATTCATACTGTGGATCATGCACGTATAATATACATGTAAGTGTGTATTGTATACGTTCAGATCGTTAAAATAGGTGGATAAGCTTAAACTAAGGTTATTTTTGGTCTGAGTAAAAATTTAAAAAAATCATTTAAATGTGGATTAACTAAATTCTTCTTGTTATTGCAACACGAAAATGCAAATTTTGATTTTTCTCTCTTTCTTTTACTTCATGCAATACAAGCGGTTCTTTTTTTTACTACCGAGTCATTTAGTTTTATTAATTTAATTAGTTGAATCATTATTGAATTGTATATCAATCACATTGTACATTTACGTAAGCAGTAAACGTAGTCTGTAAAAAGGTAATTTTGTAAATAAAAACATAAATAATAGTTTTAATAGAATAGTTGAGATAGCAGGGACTTTTTTAGAAAATATTTTTTTTAGAATTTTCCCAAATTTTCATCAATTTTCTAAAAAAATATTGGTCGAAAAATGTGACAAGAAAGTCTGGAAAATATAAAAAATTCTTACTCAAAATAGTCCCTGTGAAGAAAGAAGAAGAAGAAAAGGAAAAAGAAAATAATAGTAACATGTAGTAATAGTAACTTGCAAGTGGATATGCTTTGCAAAAAGGAATAAACACATTTTTTCAGAAATATTTCTGTCATTTTCTGTAATTAACCTTTCAACACGACCAGTATGTCAGCAGGTTTACTATTGGATCTATTGCTTCTATCTCAGTATTTGCAAGCGATTTTGATTTCAAATCTCTCATTTCATTGACGAACATACAACCAGTATAATGTAAAATCTTTGCTGTTTTAGCAGCGCAGTCCACTGATTGATACAAAATCTTTTACTTAGTCATTGGCGGGACCGATTTTATATTTTTCTGCGTCGTATCGGTTCTTTATCGTCATGATCGGGTAAAAAGCTGGTAATTAACAATCATAACATGTCGTGGATTGGCAGATGGTCTGGGATGCGAAAGAAACCCGTCCACAAAAGATTATAATGGTCCAGAAAAAAATTAATTTTTAGAAAAATTATCAGAATCGAGGTACTTTAAGCAAAAGTGCCTTAATAACAGCTGACGAATAGAATATCAATTTGTATGAATTCATAAGTGAACATTAGAACTTTTTTGTAGATCAGCCCAGGTGAAAATGAAAGTCTCAAAAGTTCGAAAAACGTAGTCTCACGGTCTCAAATCTATTGTCTTTTGAGACGTGAGACTACGTTTTTCGAACTTTTGAGACTTTAATTTTCACCCGGGAGTTTCTGTCGCTTGACAACATGCAGCATTCCGACGTTGTTTAGTACAGAAAAAAGGGAAAAAGGCAAGTGCAACTTGTACTGTGCAAGCAGTGAATGGAATGGATTATCTAAGTAAATTATTTTCAGTTGTTCTGTCTAAATTAGCAGTTTTCAGAAAGCGGATGTATAAAATTGTGTAAACTTAGAACTTTGGCTCCGCATCGAAGGTATATAGAGTTTCCAAAATTACTATTTCTCCGTCTCGAACACCATTGCATAAATTAATCCTCAGAGAAAAATCAGCCATATCGTTCAAATCACTTCATTGATCTTGCTATTAGAACATAGAACAGAATTAAACATTTGCAAATCGGTTAACCTTCCTTAAACGGCAAGTATATTACTAATTTAATTATCGAATCTATTACCTCCTTTGAAATAAGAATTTTTAATAGATTCATGTAACATCGTCTACTCCAGTTTTCATGAATGTTCATGTAACTCTTTATTTGTCTCAAATTGACGATCAAACATGTCCCATATCAGTTCTCCGAATATTTGTTTTTTTTTTCTTAGATTGTCATATCAGAATGAATTCGAATGCAGCAATGGACAATCACAAATTTATATTAGAGATATTGAATTTTAAACTGGAAACACTGGGTCCTCGTAACTCTCGGACATCCAACGTTGCAAAATGTTAGTTTACATTGCACAGCTTAATATAAATTTCCAAATTTTTAGAGGATTTGAAACCTATCGGTCACATTCCTAGCTTCGATGTTTATTCAATGACGACGCCAATGAAGAAAACCGATGATTCGACCATGAATCAATCTAATTAGAGTCACATGAGAGATACTGCCACAATGTTCTTAAAAACACGAAATTTATTTTTAAAAAATATCGTCAATTCAGACCCCTTTTTACACGATGAATTTGTGTTACAGGAATTGTTATTGACGCGTTTGACCGCAAGCACAATGTTATTTCTTCCCAGATTTCTTTATTCCGCCACTTACGAGCGGGCCTTTCTGCGAAGCCTTTTGTTTAGCTTGTTCCATAGCTTTCTGTGCTTCCTTCTGTTTCGCCTTGAAAGCTGTTGTAATCGAACAAAAGACAATTAGAGTCCAGGCAGTCATTTAAATGGATAAATCAATTTTACCTAGGTCCTCATCATCCAAGTCCTTTCCTGGAAATTTATCATTACAAAAATATGAATCGTTTAGCACAACCGTATACCATCTTGATATATATCACATCTCACCTTCCTTCTTCGGCGCTTTTAGTGGTTTCTTTTTTCCTCCTTCACGGCCAGACATTGTAGAATTTTAGTTTCGATTAAAATGTACAAACTGTGGTCAAATTATCTTAATTTTTGGTACAGCTTTTATGATGTGATCAGCAAATGTGCTTCTTCCAATGAGTGACAATGAGAAATAATTTAATGTCCCAGAAGTTGTCAATTTTCGGAATGTCAATTTTTTTTAAGCGCGCAACTTCTTGAACATAAAGTGAACAGTCATCAATTCCGTTTCCATTGATTTCATCAGCCGGCATACACCAGATACGGAGACACCAACGACAACAACAACTTCTGTTTACTTATTATTTTCGTTAAACGTCTGTGCACTGTTCATCGACAAAGTTTTGGAAAAATTATCAAAAGACCACAAAATAATGTTGCTGATTGATGGTAGCGTTCTGGAGGGGGTAAATATTTTTGATTTATTCTGTCCTGGACAGATAGATAATAAATTAAGGAAACCGGGCAACACTGAATTTCGCAAGATGTGTTAAACATCTTTATCTACGCTTCTGGGAGTTCTATGGATTAGTAAACGCTAAATTTACAAACGTGAAGACAGGAATATTAATGTGTCCGCTTTTCTTACTGACACTTTGTCGATTCAAAATAGCCGCACATAATCGCACACCTTACAAAAGCTTTACTAAAAGCTCTAATGTCTCAAGTTCACAAACTATGCTTTCTGCTTAGGGTGGTCAAATTCTTCGAATGGCCCTCTGTTGCAGTGCATTAACTGGGAAGCCTATCAAAGTATCGAAAATAAGAGCCGGACGGCAGAAAGGAGGCCTAGCCGCCCAACATCTAAAAGGTTGAACAAAATTTCTTTTTAAAAACCATTTTCATGAATGTGTTGGCAACAATTAGGATTGGAACTGTTGCGAGATATGTGCAATGCCAAAGTAATTGGTGCATCTTTAGGTTCAACTGAAATTGAATTTCATCCAGATGTGCTGAAAGGTGGAAAATATTACGCAGATACGCAAACGGCTGGGTGAATAATTTAAAATTTTTTTCTATCCAACGTTTAGGGTTCCACTGGTCCAACTAATCTTAACAAAAATTTATTTCCTTAGGAGTGTCGCACTATTGCTGCAGGTTGCACTTCCGGTAGCACTTTTTTGCAATTCACCATTATCGTTAGAATTGAAAGGAGGTACAAATTGTGAAATGGCACCGCAGGTAAATTTTGTATTAGACAATATCCAAGGGTTTTAAGACAGACGACTTGTTTCAGATGGATTTTATGACGGAAATATTCAGACCAAACCTGGAAAAATTTGGCGCAACGTTTGATTTTGATTTACGTAAACGAGGGTAATTTATTGGAAAACATTTGGCATGGAATGCTAGCTTTGTTCATTCTTGCATGATGTGTTTGCGTCGATGTTCTAGGTACTTTCCGAGAGGAGGAGGACATTGCGTAATTGATATTAAACCCGTTATTCGTTTGAATTCAACCGAAATTTGTGACTTTGGAGAAGTTGACAGCTTTTTCGGTTGGAGTTTTGTGGCTGGTACGTTACCGATTAAGGTGAGTTGCGAAAACAGGTTAGCGTTTGTGTAGAGAAATTTTAATAGACTTCCTACAGATGGCTAACGAGTTTGCAGAAGGTGCCAAGTCTGAAATGAAGAAGCTAAATTTGAACAAATCAATAAATATTGAAGCGTATAAGGAAAGTGCAGATGTCGCCAGTGGTAATTGCTCGGGTATCATGTACGTTCTGTGAAAAAAGGAGACAATTTGATAAGCTAATCAATCAAAAAATCAGTCTAGGCTGTAACACCAATACAAATTGCATTCTGGGTGGTTCAGCGTTAGGATCTAGAAAGGAAAGCTGTTTTGACTCGGGAAAAAGAGCAGCCACGGAAATTGTGAATTTAATTCCGATCCGTGCTTGCGTCGATGATCATGTTCAGGTAATGCAGTGAGATTCGTTTTCGAAAATGGAACACATTTTCCATTGAAATCATTTCCATCCAACAGGATCAATTGATCATTTTCATGGCGCTAGCGAATGGACTAAGTCGAATTCGAACCGGACCGCTTACGTTACACACAAAAACGGCTATCCACATAGCTGAACTGATCACAAACGTAAAGTTTACCGTTCTCGAAGACGGATCCACAAATGTTATCGAATGTAATGGCATTGGATTGGAAAATAAGTTTTTGAATAAATAAGTACCTGCGGTGATGAACGTTATTTTCTGTTCTGTTTGCATTCTTGATGCAACAAATTAATCCTACCTTTCGACTACAACTTTCAAACACAGTTAATGTCAACCGAATTTGTGTGCAAGAGTGATATTGCGAAAGCTTCAGGATTATATTAACTTTGGGAACAAGGGGATAGCTCGTCGGATTCGTCTTTAAATTCTAGAGAATCCGTATCTTTCATTTTTTATATATTTTTTTAATTTTCGGTGTAAAACGTTAGGGCACGTTAGAGTGTTCCGAAAACAGTTTTTCTGAAATTACTCAAGAAATAATTATTTTCAATTATTGTAATACTGTATACTAATATCGACATCTAGTGGGATAAAATGCTTTCATACGATTCTTGTTTCATAAATAACTGTTTTGTCACTGATTCAAAGATGGCTTAAGTATGGTTTCCACTCAACAAAAAGTATGCCATGAAAGAGGAAGCTGTTAAGTAAACAAAGCAAAAATTGAAAAAAAAAATCGATTATGTTTCTCACACGGAGAAATTTTTTGATAAGTGGAAACCAAGCATTAAAATTGAAATTCTTTTCGCCAGAAAACTTATGGCGCATGTGCAAATAACCGCAAATTTGTCTCCTGTAATGTAAGTGCTATCATCTGATTGGTTCTCTCACGAAAAGCAATTGACATTGTTTGTTTGGCTAGTTTATTCTCTTTCGTTCTCTACACTTACCTTATGGCCTATTGTAGTCCCTATATCCATTCAATGGTTTATCATTTTTACTCCTACAACCCATATAATCATCGTAAAGACGCTCCACTAAATTCGGTTCACCACTCTGACCGTTTCTGTACGTCGTATTCATCAAACTATTCCTCAAATTGAAAAATCGTCATCTCCATACAATGTTCCTAAATGGAAAATTAGCGTAACAGATGTGAAAATGGTGAACCCATTTCGTAGCGAAGGTTGACAACACATCTTATGGACAAAATTTCAGCTTAGGCACAAGTTAGGAGCAAGATTTTATGTATATGAGTGAGATCCTCATTTTTACAAACGTCACTTTTACGCACAAGTGCGTAAATGTATAGATGAAAATCCGTTCTTACCCACTACTGTACATAAGAAACATTCTGACGGCCATCCAGAAGTCTTTTCACATAGAAGATGCGATGGTTTAGTAGGAGATGAAGGAATAGATTAAATGCCAGTTAGTTATGGTTCGTATATTTGTTGCAAGTTTATTCATTAAAAATGTTTTCCGAGTAATTACTAAAAATAAATGAAACATGACAAAATGTGGTAGTCTAATTACACAGTCGTCCTGCATTCCTGCCACCAATCGGAACTGAATGCTTCCTCTGTTTATTTCAAAATTTTACTTTACTTCAGTAAATCAATTAAATCGGCAAGATCTTCGGCAATTGACACATCATGCCATTGGGAGGCTGGTGTTTGTTTGAAGCAATAAAAAACATTTTTAAATTTATATTCAACTATGATTCCACGACCTTTAAGACGGTAGAGCTGTTTTTCCGCCCAAAAATTAAATTTACTAAACCGATTGTGGAAATTGATTATCGGATTGTTTTCGATGCGAGCGTTGCCTGAAATTTGATTCCAGCGTATGGGGTTCCCCAGCTTGTTATTAGCCGCGAATAATTGTGCTTTCGATGTTTTATCCGTAAAGGTGATGACAATGTGGTAAAAAGTCTTGTTAACGGTTCTATTCTCGAACTGAAAGGACGTCTTCACTTTTCCGCATGGTATTTTGTGTATATCAAGAAATGATTGCACAACAGTTTTACAAACTGGTTTCACTGGAAATCCGGATAGAATTACATCTAGGTCAAGACGTTGCTGTTCGCGTTCATTTTCTTTAATTTGTTGCCGGCGCTTTGCCTTCTGTATCTTTTGTTCGTTGGCACTATTTTCGGTGATGACAATGTTCCTGAGCGATTTATTGGATTTTACAACAGTGAATGTCGATGAACGATGTATACCACTAACTACGGAGCCTGAAGTTGATGAACCACATGTTGAGGAGTCATCGCTTGATTGCATTACTTTTTTAAACTTATATCGATTTTTCAGTCTTTTCGTTGCGTTTTTATCACAGTTGGTTTACGTTCTAATTACAAATATTGTTTAACATAAATGGTACACATGAGTTAATTAGAATCGAAAAAGTTTTATCAAAATGTTCAAAGTTCACCAATTGTTCAATTTTCATAGAGTTTCGATTCGTTCACACACACTTCAGGGTTAACCATAAGTCGAAAAGTATATTCACTTTCACTTAAAAATTATTAACTGCAAATTCTAGCTGAAGGAAGCAATTCAAACAGCTTAGTTCCAAATATTTTAGCTTAGACGTTCACTTGTTGACTCGAAAGAATCGAATGCTCCTTCCATCAAGCGAATGAGTTTATATAGGCGAGAAAGTTGATGATTTAATCAAACATTTTCATTGCATTGCGAAATCAAAATCGAGTGAAAACACACCTAACATTATACACCCATTCTCGTTTCACAATCAGTTGAAATATTTTTCATTGATAAGGTGACAGATTTTTTATCATTATTTTTGTGGAAGTCCTATGACGGTTAGCTTATAATTTTAAGTCAGGCTCCACATGCAGTGATAGACGCTATCATCCTTCGGTAGAAATTTATTTAATAAGAAAGCGTAATGACTTAACGATACACTCTGCCCTCAAGTTTTCGACTAAAAAATACAACTTTGACATCACTTTGTGTGATTCTGTTTGTTGAATATTAACTTCTGGTCATCTTGGTGTTTTCAATAGTGCTATATAGAAACTTCATGTCGAGCTTTATGTGAATATTTTTATCAAGAATTTGCTATGAATAGGCTAGGCTTATTTTTGTTGTCACTGTGCATAGCTAATATCACAGCAGTCTACGAAAGTTCAATAATAAGAAAATTAGTTTTTTTTTACACTCACTGAATAGTGACGTTCGACATATTACCTGATTTGGAATCGTAGCTTATTTTTGGAATTCTTACAAATTCCATAACCGCTTCTGAACTGACCTGTGACCTTGACCTAAATTTATCTGCTATCTGAAAATTAAATAGCCTCAATACAAACAACACACACTCTACGGATAATAGCGGCAGAGTCAAAATGACCCAAAATTATATATTAATATATATTAAAATTATACATCACTTTTCGATTGGACCACGGGAACCACGTGGAACCACTTGCAAAAATCAAGCAAAATTTCGACTCTGCCGCTATTATCCGTAGAGTGTGTGTTGTTTGTATTGAGGCTATTTACTGAAAATCAATAAAAGTCTGGTAACACGGCATAGTAAAAGTAACCCAGGCAGGAGCGCTTGTTTGACTAGGGACCTGAATAATCTAGTAGGCCTATGTTTTTTGCGAATTAAATTTTTCAACTTATGTCAGTGTTCATTTGAGTTCATTTTCATACAAAGGATTAGGTCCCTCATTTGACGTTTCCATAATGAACCGCTCCTGCCAGGTTTACTTTTACTCTGCCGTGCTGGTAAGGTTTCAGGTATACCTGAAAAAATCACAGATAAATCTGAAATGTGACCTGATTGACCTTACTGATTTTTAGGTTTCTGGTAAATTCAGGTCAGGTAAAAATTTTGAATTAAGGTTCAGTTCCAATCATATTCAGATAATCTGAACATCAGGTTTCAGGACAACAAGGCCTGTTCCGAGCCGTTGGAATTTTTAAGAGTGCCTACGGCCTACATATATAGTGCCTAAAAAAACATTCATCACCGAATTCAAGGCAACGTTTTTCTCAAAAAGGCTAACGAAAGTTTTACTTTTAGTCTCTAAATTAAAATAGTATTAGTTGTTATCGTACCTTCATTATTTTATCGAAAATTGGGCTACCAGTAATTTGTTATATTGAAAACGTCAATTAAAATATGTGAATCAGTACTAACCCGCGGGTTTCTCCCAGGATTCTCAAATTATTATTTTGAAGCTCTTAATGCCAATGTGTGCAATTTTTATGTATAGTGTATTCCCTGTTCTGAATTTGTAGACCTATTTAGAACATTTTTATATCCTGTGCTATGTGTCGCATAATTTCATTTTTTTTTGCTGATCAGTATGTTTTAGAATTTATCGTAATTTACCGTAATTCTATTTTTAGTTGTCGTTATCACTGTGAAAAATTACTGGTGATAAATAAATTTTGATAAAATTTGAAATATGCCTTCTCGGAATAGACATTTACAATATTCGAAACTTATTCTCTGATAGCCATGAAATCATCTCAAATTTTAGAAGAAAAAAAACAAATATGCCTATCGTCATAATTTGTTTTGACCGTTAGATCTGACATAGCTTTAAAAATGAATGAAAATAAGCAACGCACTTCAAGCAAAAGTGCTACTAATGACAGCTGCCAAATAGAGTACTATTTTGTATGAAATTTTATCCCCACTCTTTTTACAGTGTAAAATTTTGTATGGAGCACTGTCAAGTTTCAGTACCCTATTTAGAGTACCACTTTTGCTTGAATAAGTGCGTTGAAATAAGACATTTTTAACCTTACGCTTTGGCAATGGACATTAGTATACATATAAGTAATTGTAAATGGTTCCTGGTGTGATTGTGGACATGCAATTGAAATGAAAAATTGGTGCACTGGTGGGACCCGCAACTTCGATCTTCACCTTACTGTTAGATCTCGAAGAGGAGTGTTTCTACTCGTAAATATGACAAATCAAAGTGCTATTGTAAATTGCAATGAAAAATCGACAAATGTTGATTCTTCAACACTAACCAGTACGACTAGCTACCAGCTAGACTCTAGTTTCTTCGAATAGGATGTGGACTTTGGGGGATTTGAGGATAAACACTTAATTCGGGCGTGTTGCCCTTTCAACGTTCGTATTTATTCTGACAAAAACTTTATTTTCTTCACAAATCAGTGCTTATTCGATTTTTCATTGCAATTTACAATAGCACTTTGATTTGTCATATTTAACGAGTAGAAACACTCCTCTTCGAGATCTAACATACTCCCACTATTTTTATGTCATATGTCAGTTCATATTTTTCCATCGACGTACTTTTTGAACTTTTGTGGGACGCCACTGTGCCAATGACCAATTGTTCTTTTTGATGTCAATGACCGAAAATGATTCTCCCACGTTCTATCGACGACCAACACTGCTTCGGCTTTACGGAATCGACTAACCATTTCTTCTTCGGCTTTACGTAAGCGACCAACCAACTCTACTTCGGCTTTACGGAATCGACCAACCAACACTGTTTCGGCTTTAATCGACCAACCATTTCTTCTTCGGCTTTACGGAATCGACCAACCAACTCTACTTCGGCTTTATGTAATCGACCAACCAACTCTACTTCGGCTTTACGGAATCGACCAACCAACACTGTTTCGGCATTAATTGACCAACCATTTCTTCTTCGGCTTTACGGAATCGACCAACCAACTCTACTTCGGCTTTACAGAATCGACCAACCAACACTTCTTCGGCTTTACGTAATCGACCAACCAACTCTACTTCGGCTTTACGGAATCGACCAACCAACACTGCTTCGGGTTTAAGGAATCGACCAACCACTTCTTCTTCGGCTTTACGTAATCGACCAACCAACTCTACTTCGGCTTTACGGAATCGACCAACCAACACTACTTCGGGTTTACGGAATCGACCATCAATTCTTGACTCGACCTGCCAATTCTTCGGCTTATTACGACGACCATCAATTCTTGACTCCACCTTCCAATCTTTGAAACTTCTTGATTTGGATAACCAAATTGCTGCTTCGCTATGACAACCGAATTGCTGCTTCACTATGACAACCAAATTGCTGCTTTTTCAGACAATGTTGCTTCCCTCCTACAGTCAATATTGCTTCGCTGTGACAGGCAATGTTGGACCATTTACCAACCAAATTGAAAAATGTTACTTGTACAACCAATCGACGATTATGTAACGATTTTCCACTTTCACATTTCACATCCATCCGACGTCATTGAGCCAATTCTTTCTCGTTCAAATCTGATGTTCAATGGCCAGATCCACACACGTCAACGATGACCAATTCGCTAAACTCGATGACGCTTTCTCGTGCAGCTTAATTCTACCAATGACTAACTCAATTCACCTTGAACGACTTCGTACGCCCAAAATGTCCACCCGGGGGCGCCAAATGTTGACGCAACACAACAATTCGGGCGTGCTGCCCTTACAACGTCTGTATTTATTCTGACAAAAACTTTATTTTCTTCACAAATCAGTGCTTATTCGATTTTTCATTGCAATTTACAATAGCACTTTGATTTGTCATATTTACGAGTAGAAACACTCCTCTTCGAGATCTAACACCACCGTGTTTAATTCCATATTTGTTACTATTGTGGAAAATTTTGGTTGTCGAAAACGTTACATTTCCTAAATGATTCGTAATTTAAGAAGTTTCATAAGAACTTCTGATTCCGAATTTGAGTCTACCTCCTTACCTCCATGATTTGTGAGTATCCTTCAGCAAAGCCCTTAGTGTAGAATGCTACACACTACAGTTGAACTTCAATATAAAAAACTTCTTTATTGTTGCAAGTTTATTCATGAAGATGGACCCATGCAATACGGGTAATGAAATGACTATTAAAGGCAAATGAAACACATTAAAGGAATATTAAAGGAATAATGATTTAATAATAATTTATATTCGGCAATGATTCCACTATTTTTGAGACGACGGAGCTGTTTTTCCACACCGAAATTAAATTTACTAAATCGGTTGTTCAACCTGATTATAGGATTGTTTTCGATGCCATCGTTTCCTGAAATTTGATTCCAGCGTATGGGTCTCTGTAAGTTGCTGTGTGCTACGAAAAACTGCACCTTAGACGTCTTATCCGCAAAGGTGATGACAATGTGGTGATAGGTCTGATCAACGGCCTTGTTCTCGAACTGGAAGAATGTTTTCACTTTTGCGATCGGGATTTTGTGGATATCAAGAAATGATTGCACAACGGTTTTACAAACGGGTTTCACTGGAAAACCGGTTAGGATGATGTCTAGATCGAGACGTTGCTGTTCCCGTTCATTCGCACTAATCTGTTGTCGGCGCCTTTGCTTTATTAATTTTTGGTCGTGAACAGTATTTGCACTGACGATGATGTTCCTGGGTGGTTTTTTGAATTTTGCAAAATCAAAAGTTGATGAACGATCTGCTGTACCATTAACTACGGAGCTTGAAGAAGAACATGCTGACGATTCATCGTTTGATTTCATTCCCTTTTTTACTTATTTTGAATTTGTCAGTCTTTTAGTTGGCTTTGGTTGGTTTTATCACAATTTATCACAGTTGGTTTACAATTTATTTCAAATATTGTTAGACGTTCAATTGATTAGGCAATTTCGTCGAGTATTCAATTTCAAGAACGGATTCGAATTTCGTACAAAGTTTCAGCTCAAGATAAAAACCAAAATGTCCTTTTCACAAAATATTAAAAATATTTTTTTATGAACATAACAGAAGACGTTATTCCCAAAAAATATTCTCTATTTTCACTGTTTGACTCGATTGAATCGAATGCTACTTTCATCAATCAAATGTGTTTATATAGGTTGAGGAAAGTTGATGATTTGTCAAACATTTTCACTGCATTGCGAAATTAAAAACGGGTAAAACCAACGCAGCACAATTAATATAGGTGCACCAAATGCCGATTGCACAATCATTTGAAATTATTTTTCAGAGGGAAACCATACAGAAAAATTTTCATTATCGTTGCTCGTGTGGGAGATCCTTCTACGCGGTGAGATTATGATTTTAAGTTAAGGTATAGGTCTACATTTCCGCTTGCAACGATAACCACGTTATCTTTCTTTCTTTGGTGTATCATGTCCGGAGCGATAGCGGAGGACTTGACGCAGTCTAACTTCCAAAAAAAGAACGAAGAAAATTGTTTGAGACGCGGCAACTATATATAGGCGAGAATTTAAGTTTCTTTCCTTTGACCTGTATCACCACAAATTCTATTCTTTCTTATTCGCGCTTCAAATACGAGCAAAACGAGCTATCACTCGACTATGTAACTTTAAAATTGCCGGAGATACATCGTTTTGAAATTGGTCATTTTGATAGAAAATGCACCAAATTAACGTTTTCCAAACAATCAAAATCTTTCAACTTACTCTGTATGTTTCTATCTGTCTATCTGTCTATCTGTCTATCTATCGACGGTCGATCTCGGAAACTAGTCAGCCAATCTCCATGAAATTTTGCAGGAACCTCAGGGTGGACATAAAAATGAAAATGTGATACGCTATTACCCCAGGAAAAACCAGAATTTTGTTTTATTGGCCTCGAAGTGGTTTCTGAGTGAGGTTTTCGAGGGTCGGGAACGCGTTTTCGGTTGTAGCTTAGCTGTATTGAAACCTACAGAGGCGTGTGACCCATCAAATGAAAGGAAATGAAACACGATTCGAACAAAAAAATAATTTAAAAAAGCGGAGCAGATTCGTTTGAGCTAGAGTGATTAGAGTGACCAAATTTTGAGCTACTCGAGCGTAGGATGAAAGGACTAATATTTTTTTGGGTTATGAGAGATAGAGAATTACTTTCTTCGGCAAAGTCTCAGAGTTTTACGAGTAGAACAGAGGGGCATATGTGAAAAATGTCGAAAGTTGGAAATGGGTGTGTCAATTGGGGTTTTGGAGATATTTCTTGAATGGTCGTCAAATTTTCGAATTTCGTCAAATTTCGTCAAATTTTAAATTTCGTCAAATTTTCGAATTTCGTCAAATTTCGTCAAATTTCGTCAAATTTTCGAATTTCGTCAAATTTTCGAATTTCGTCAAATTTCGTCAAATTTTCGAATTTCGTCAAATTTAGACCAATTTTCGAATTTCGTCAAATTTTCAAATTTCGTCAAATTTTCGAATTTCGTCAAATTTTCGAATTTCGTCAAATTTTCGAATTTCGTCAAATTTTCGAATTTCGTCAAATTTTGTCAAATTTTCGAATTCGTCAAATTTTCGAATTTCGTCAAATTTTCGAATTTCGTCAAATTTCGTCAAATTTTCGAATTTCGTCAAATTTTCGATTTTCGTAAAATTTTTAAATTAAAACTGTAAACTGTTATAAAAAGCAGTGCTGAGTACACTTCTAAAACGACTGATATCCCAACAAAAATCTCTTCGAGAAAAGTGTGACGCAGTCTTTGAAATACAATTTCTAAAATGAATGATATCGCTAGAGTTGACGCTTTCAGCTTCGTTACGCAAAAATTAAATTTTACACCCAATTAGTTCAAACAAGCTGGCTTAGGTTTTCTCATCATCTGCCAAATAATTTTTACAAAAAAAAATTTAGACTGGAAACAACCAAAATTTTACCAAAAAAATCTGCGTCGCATGTGGCAGATAAATTTTCTTGCTGGTCTGTTCACTGAAACTTTGCGACGCAGATTTTTTTGGTAAAATTTTGGTTGTTTCCAGTCTAATTTTTTTTGTGTAAAAATTATTTGGCAGATGATGAGAAAACCTAGGCCAGCTTGTTTGAACTAATTGGGTGTAAAATTTAATTTTTGCGTAACGAAGCTGAAAGCGTCAACTCTAGCGATATCATTCATTTTAGAAATTGTATTTCAAAGACTGCGTCACACTTTTCTCGAAGAGATTTTTGTTGGGATTTAGTAATGGAAATACGAGCACATAATATACATTCAAGTCTCGATACAAGCAACAATCAAATTAATACTTAGAGGACTCTTCATTTTGTTTATTTTAACATGAAAAATACATTTAAGTACCAAGAAATGTTCCGGCGATTCCATTAAAAAGCTATTGTCTATCAAAATTTGAGTACTGCATTTGAGCTTTCGATATTTAAGGGTCCTATTAAGTATAGTGGATATGGTACATAACTAAACATGTCACATACGGCTATTCATCTGTTATCGATAACGACGACAAAGATAATGACAAGATCTGGGTAATATGGTTGTTTATATAGTAAAATGCACGTTTAAAAAATTGAAGTACCAGATTTGAAGTCAACTTATTTAAAATACACTGATCGGTGAAGTAATAGACCCGATAATAATTATCTGTTTGAGCGAGATTTCCATTTCCCATAGTCTTGTAAAGCTCCAATGTTAGCACCTACTTCTCAAATGTTAGATTTTCAAATAGTAATATTTGGTCAACAAATAAACCAGGCATTAGCGGTTCACTTTTCAAACGTCAAATTAGTGACCTAATACAATGTATGAAAATGAAATCAAATGAACTCTTCAAGTGAACTCTTCTTTCTTATTTATTTCTTATAGTGGTCAGTGCAAAGTTCTGAAAGAACAGGTAAAGACACTTACGAAGGCGGGTGAAACACAAATCTTGACAATTCAGACATCTTTGAAAAGTCAACTTGAAAACAATTTTTATTTTGTTAAGTTGAAATTGTCATATAAAATTTTCCAAACCTAGTTCTACAGGAAAATTTTGATCACACCGCCTTCGTGATCAACTTGAAAGTGTCTTAACCTGTTCTTTCAGAACCTTGGGTCAGTGCTTGTAACTAACTCGTCTCGTAAATAGTGTATACTTACCCTAAATTCTTGTAGACAGTTCCTTCGAGTGTATGTTCTTTGTTGAAAACATTTGGTGTTTGCTTTTTTTAAATGTCTTTTATTGAAATTATTAAATTGCATTTTTTCGTGGAACATTTTTAGTATTTATTGCAAGAAAATTAGAAATTTTGATTATCGAAACCGTTGCTAGTAAATCGTAAAAGGTGCATAAAATTTTGAGTCTAAATAAATAAATGGATCGAAAAAGAAGACGTTCAGCCATTCACTGTTTTACTGGACAAATTCACTAATCACTATCAATATATAATTATTTTTTTTAAATTTGAATTGTCTCCTAAATGCTACAAATTGTATAGTTGGTTGTTACATATCTATAGGTCTACAGATTGATATATAAATAATATTTTTGTTTACAGGTCATTCTTGTGTCTTTCATAAAAGTGATAATTTCATTCGAATCGAAGAAATTCCCATTCGCATTTCATTTTGATCGTTGTGTTTCGCTATAGGTTTTGTACACACATTGAAAGTATATACAGTAGCGGTTAATGAATTTATATTAGTTTGAAAAACAATAGAAGACGACAATAAAAGTTACTAAAAAAAAGTTCAGTCAAATACAGTCCAATTATTTCTATCACTTGAGTTTCGCATTGATCCATTCGATTGACTGCTACCACTGGCTCCCATATTACAATCGTCCACCAAACTAAACTGATCCAATCCATATTTTCGCAACAATTCCACATCGTCATCGTTGGTACGGTTTTGAGGCTTCTTCAGCGGCATTTGACGCTGCGGTGTGTAGTAGGGATACATCGGATTCGCAAGGCCGGGTAGCGGCACTCTATTTAGCGATTGCGATGATGACGCTACTAAAGCTGTTTTTGGTGGGGGCATCGGTTTGGCATTTTTATTTAGCGGATCGAAGTCCTCCAGTTCAAAACTTGTGTTCGCTTCGAGGTTGATGAGATTTGGTGTTGTGTCATTTGACTTATTTTGCTGTGAATGTTTTTTTTAAAGAATGTTAGTCGTTTCGTCGAATTATGAATAATTTGTGGTAACTATATTGGTCATGCAAAGCTGTATAAATTCATAATCACATTTTAGATTTATTTTTTTATGCATTCTCGTGCATTAAGTCATGCATCATATCGGTATCAGTTGTTGTCGCCGTTTTATCGCAAAACCTTATTGTTCTGAGAAGTTCATAGAGAAATATGATTCTATCAATTCGTCATTTATGACTGGACTGGACATTTCCATCCAATATTTTATTTAGAGTTAAGAATTCCATTTCCATTTCATTTCAAGTTCGAATTCGATGTTTTGTTGAGGTGTAATTTTGTCTTCCTGGACAAAGTAGTCAAATACATTTTTTACAACTTTTTAAAATGAACTTTTGCAGTCTCTGCATATGTAGGAATTTTAAAAAGTTTGAGAAAAATTATTCCACATCTTTCGAGTTATAAATGGTTTCCAGAACCACAGATTTTGATTTTGTACAATCATTTTGTACCATATGATTCTAAGAATAGTTTTCCACTGAGGGATTCTTTTGAAGATAGACTTCTAAAAATCGACCCATTTTTATAAGGGATGGTCTAAATATCACTGGAGCGGTCTTGAGCCATTGGCGCCGAAATCACTATCATGGACTTTGTGACCGCTGGAAGTGAGCGGCCTGATAGAGGCCTAATCTTTGCCATGATACCACACATGTCGGAGTAGTAACAGGTGACAGATTTATTGGTAAATTCACACCTTAAATATTTTAATGTCTCTAGTCTCTACGGCTCAACTGAGAGTAATACTAATAGTATTATTGATAACATGGCTTTGTCGGGGTTTTCTAATTTACTCTCAATGAAGCCGTAAAGGCATCAAAGGCATCTTATTTTGAGGTTTTACAAAAATAGCAAATTTTCGAGTAGAGAGACAACGTACACTACGTATCAGTAGCTACATATTGCCTTCGGCACAAGATCTATGTCCTGCCAAGATGGTTGAAATCGAGCGAATATCCGAGCGCACAGACACGTTTCTTAACTTCTTGTTGTAATTTTATTACAAATCAAAATGACCAACAGTTGGTAATAACATAACGCAAACATTGAATATAGGAGGATCAATGTCCCGCTTAAATATTGATAGAAATAAGCATTCTAATTTAACCTTCGTTCAGTGCCATGCAGGTTAATAGAACTATAATCGTAAACCATTATGCATAACGACATGTAAGATACGGTAACATTTTGAGGGATAAAAGAGGCTTTTTAGACCGAGTGAAGTGACGCAGATATTGCTACTTGTACACACAGAAAACATGGAACCATCGACTGCATCCATTGTCTCGTCATTGTAGTACAGTTTAAGTTTCGTTCTAATGATTTATGTGTGCAGAAGGATTTAATTTTGTACAAAGCGCAATGGCAATTGGTTTTGCTTCCTACACCCGTTAAGCTTCCACAACATACTAACCCATCATATACAACTATCTGAACAACATATAGCTTCAACCTCAACGTAAACAATTAACAAATGAATTAAATGAATGCAACACACAGCACATACCTCAATGTGTGATTTCCGAATTGGTGCTATAGGCGGTGCCGCCACCGATGTATTTATGCTATAAAAATCGTTATTTACAAATTGATTTTCGAACATGGATACGGGAAGATCGATTTTAGTTTTGGCATGATTTGAATTAGATACACGAGGGGGCACTGGCGGCGAAGGCATTTCCGGTGGACTATCAAAACTTGAGCTTTTCGACGATGAATTAAATGAATCGTCGGATGGATTTGGTATACGATGTTTCGATGACGATTTTAGTGTTGCCTCGACTAGACATAGTGCCCCGATTGACAATGCGTCCGAGCTATACGAATCGGATGTGCTTTGAAATGTGGGCGTGTGTAGAAGCGATCCACTTCGTAATGGTCTCAATGTACTGTAGTCCATGGAGGGTTTTAGCTGTACAGGAAATTCAGGAAAAATGATATTATTCGAGAGAAAAATGGTTTAAAAAAAACATGTTTTACAACGGTAACTCAAGTCAAAATGTACACATTGTGCGAGAGATATTATAGCGGAGTGTGATGATGATGATGATGGAATATGAATGGATAGGTAACGGTATATAAATGATAATAAGGACAAAAGCATAGCAATGGGTGTTCGGTCAAATATAAACAGAAATGAAAAAATAAAACTAAAACAACAACCAAACTGTATATCAAACCATAGCAGCAAAAAAAAACGAACAAAAAAAACCTCAAAATTTCTTATGCCTACGAAAATGAGCAAACCATCTAAAGCTTTGATAGTTTTTCTTTCATTTTGAACGTTCAACCACTTACGCTTCGGTCGACTGCAGGCATTTTAAACAATGCATGCTGTTGCAGTTCTTGCAATATGTTCATCTCTGACGATGAATTTGAACTAGGCTGGCTAACAGTTGGGCTCTTATTGATATGGTTATTATTGGTAAAATTTGAATTATTCATCAATGAATTGGAGGTCTGAAGCATTGTATTAGGTTTGCGATGGTTTTGGTTGTGGGAATATTCAGTTTGTGGTCGTTTTGTAAATACCGGTGAATTGGGCGCCGAATGATGTCCGCCATCGTGCGATTGCGAGTGGTTGCCATACTGATGCGACGAATTCGGTGGCGTACGATCCCGTAGCTTTGATTTGAAATCTTTGTATGCGCTTTTGACGCCACGGCTTCCTTGCTTGACCTTTGTTGGTGAATGGGGTTTAATAAAGATTGAGATTAATAACAAAATTTCAAAACGAGAAACGTTAATTAATTGTAAAATTGCTTTTAAGTTTGGGAAATGTGCGGCCACAAAAAAATTCCCGTGTCATTTCTACGTCTACTTTTTCGATACCTTCCAATGCCAATACAATTTGTCTGTCGATGATGATTAAATTGCCGTAAGATCAAACTACAGGAAGTCAAATAGACGAATTCAGAATATTAGAAAACATGGGACGTAGAGCACCAGGATCTGTTTTTCTCGCAAAATTGTTTCGGTCCCAAAAATTTTCGAGTTCATCTACAAATTGACGAAAATGTCCTGACCAATTTTGAAGACGAAAATATAAATTTGTGCAAATTAAAACCAATGCCTCCACTTAATGTACAACAATGTAGAGTGTGACGAATATTAATCGCCAGTAAAATGAAGCGCGAAAGCTTGGAGATGTGAAAGCTTACACTCATACACTCTTATTATGTACGTAAAATGTATACCCATGTCAACGAATTGACCGATTGCATTTTTTCACCTGTAGTTTAACAATAAAAATGTCATGTATGTGCAGAATCTGCATTGCAGATCTGTGTGTTTCTGTAATATACGCACAGAAAAACATACAAACATTAATATAACGCCCATCACCAATGAAAAACTAATTCGCCTAATTCAACGGATATCGATTTCTATCTCTGTCATATCCACCTTCAACAACAGAGTCACTCGTTATGGTTTACGATGGAATGTTACGTGCGTATAAACATAGATTGTCTGTGTTGTGTATGAATTATCAATGATGCGGCACTCCAATTTATTTACTGAATGAATCAGAAACGCGTTATCTCATTATTTTTCGTAAAAAAATTCGCGGAACTCTTTCAGTCTGTTTGGCTGGATTTGATTTTTTTTTCTTCTTAAAATCTACATCAGTACGCTAGTCATAAGATGAGTAGAGTACACAGTTTGTATGTCTGAAAAATGCTTGAAAATGTATGAGCCAAATATTTGTAATGCTTGATGTAAACCTGATGTAAACGCCTATTTTTCTGGCATTTTTCATGGTTCCACAAACTGTGTCCATCCCAAAGAGAAATTGTGGTATTATACCGAAAGTCAATTGTCTCAAATTATCGGTATCCGAATACAAATACTTATGTACATTATAATCCACAATCATTCGGAATGAAAGCAATCGTTATCAATCAACGAGTAAATTAAGATGAGTACAGAGTTCCAAAATGCATGAAAAATGCTTGCAAAATCAGGCGTGAAAAATATTCGGAATTTGTCTCATACATTATCGTATATTATGTCAATATTTCTCACATTTGATGTAAACTCTGATTTTGCAAGCATTTTTCACGATCTGGGTACTCGCCTTTAAAAATGAGACACTCGTGTTGACTTTTAATTTATGAAATCTAGTACTTGGTACAGACTTACTTAGATCAAATAGAATAGCGTATTGATGGTATTGTGTGAAAAGTAGAAAATAAAGCACCACTCACCGATTCCATCGCAGACTTATAAGCAGGATTAGTCTGCAAAAACCCGAACTTTAATTACATTACACTCAAAAAAGCACACATTTAGCATTATTAGTTGTGTCAACAAAAAAGAGAATTTTGAAATCTTATTGTGAACATTTAATTGAAAGAAAAGAAAAACAAAATCTCACACTGAAATGTATATAATAATGATTTGACGGTGACAATGTTTCATTATGAACGATGTCGTGAAAATGTTTTGCACAAAAAATCTCTCACCTTGTCCTTAACATTTTTCAAGAATCCCTTGTAGTGCATTCCCTTTCGACCGGTTTTCTCCGAATGCCTCAACGTTTCCAATTCAAATTCATCGGAAAAACCGAGACCAGTGTTCAGCATGTCAAGTCTTTCCTCGATGAACTGTGCAATCGAAACGGTTTTTATTTTTTTATTTTCTTTTTCATATTTCCCAACGAACCTGCTGAAATATTTGCAATTCCATCATGTTCCGCAGAAACGGTCTCAGGCTCGGTGCACGTGAATCAATGAATGTGTCACGGTCCCATGTTATTTTGTCGCCCTGTGTAAACTTTATTGCATCCCTGTATCCTCCGATTAATTGAACTAGAATTCCTAAAAATATTTTCGAGACCCGATCGCCGATGTGTTCACTAGGATTGCTCAACTGCTTTTTCAGCTGAGACACCAACTCTTGTGGCATGCTTTTAACATCGTCGAAGGGTGAATCAAAGGTCTTGTTATCACAGTTCAGGACTACAACTTCACCCAATTCATCACGAGTCATCTAAAATAACATTGCCTCCAGTTAATTCATTCAATTTTTCTTCCATAACAAGTTCCTTACGGTTTTCAATACTGCTTCAGGAACTCCGATTAAAAACGGCATTGGTGCACATAAAATTTCTCTCATTTTCATTGGTAGTATCGGAATGAATATGTGCTGCCATACCATTGGATATAAAAAAGCGTTAGCGGCCTGTACACAAGAGGACAAACGATCGAAACGGTGTGATGTAAACACGATGCGCCGTTCTGCTAACATAGCAGCAAATACGCTGATCATGTTCCTTGCATCGACAAAATTATAATATAAATTGAGGTTGTGATTCTCTGGAATACTCGGTAACTGGAATTGGGAAGGCCGTTGGAACATGAAATTCTGTGAAACAAAATTGAAAAAAAGGGTTCCATTGAATGTATTGTTGAAGTTAACGCAAATCAGCTTTCTTACATTTGTTCCAGAATTGTAAAACAATTTCAAGCTGGCCCCTGGTTCAGGAACTCCTCGGTTATAGGCTTCGGACAAAAATGGTTGAAATTCATCGCCATCCGATTTTTTCAATTCACCCAAAACATTCATGAAACGAATGAACGTGTCGTGCCATGGTAAATAAGTTATTAGTACCATCGCAGTTCCTGATCTTGGATCGTGACGACAGAAACCGAAACGCCATTTCGAGTCACTACTCGTCAGCACAAATGAATACAATTGCAGGGAATCGCTAAAGTGGAAAACAAAGAAACATCCATGTGACCAATTGACGTCGTTTACAGTCACTTAAGCACATCACTTACTTGGTAAAGTTACACGGATATGCAAAGTCCGGAATTTTAGTGATAATTTCCGGATCTTTGAATTTTTCGGGGAACGACGATATTATGTATCCACTGGCTTTCTCTCCAGCTGTAGCTGGTCGAATTTCACACCAAAACTCAAAGAGTTTCTGAACTTCTTCACTATTTTTTTGTGCAATAAATTGGTTTTATTAATAAATTGCTGGTTGTGCTTCTGCAGATTTTGTTACCACTTACTTGTACCGTGAATTCATTACATTAATTTTAGCCGAGCTGCATGATTTTGTATCAATTAGAAGTGATTTGTACGAATTTTATTGAAAGAGAAATTTTACTTTTTTGTGACATTTACTACTCATTCATGACAAATGAAGTCATCCGGATTCTGCGAAACATGACTGCTGAACAGTGTTGTCAGCATTTTGCATCACTGCCGGATTGTATATCGTGCCAAAATCAAGGCTGTAAACTTTGGGGTAGGTCACACAGACACAGATACACCACAGTAGATGATAAAATGGGTGATTTCTTACAAAAATTCACCTCATCTGATGATTCTCGTCGTGGTGACCCTCCCAAGTTTACAGCCTTGGCCAAAATAAAGTATATAAAGGGTTGTGAGGCAGTTTGTGCAACTTTAAGGGCTAGACACAGCTCGTGAGACCGTGAAAAATAACTGCCGATAAGTATTTACATCAAACAAGAAGAATATTTGACAGATGACTTAGATGACTTATACATTTTATGTCAACATTTTTTGCATTTGTCAAGCATTTTTCAGAGTTTCTTTATGAACTCTGTACTAATTTTAAGAAAATACCAGTAAGTATTGAGAACCTTTAAAAGTTGTGGTAAAATGACTCAAAGTTAAGAAGATTTGAGGCAGATAGATGTCTGGACACTGATTCTCATTAATTTAAGAATTCGTAGATTGACAGTTGTCACCTTGAAAGTTATGAATCGTATGGACCACTCTTAGCGCTCTTAGCATTGAAGTGAAAACTGTCAAGTTACGAATTCTTAAATTCACGAGAATTGACGCCCTGGTATGTATTTGAATATTTTCTTTGAATGACAGTGGTGCAGGAATACTTTTGAATTTCGAAACCATTTTACCCATTTTACCGCAGCTTGTGCTGACAGCACTTGCAGAAGAAATTTAGTTGTCAATATCACATGTCATAACAAACCAAACACTGCGAGGAGCAGTGAATGTTTTCATTTACATGTAACCTGACTGAATTATTGCATTGATTTATTTAATTGATTCACAACTCCGGTAAGAACGGCTAATAATTGGGCAATCGCTCTCCAAAATTTGATTAGATTTTTCGCTAAATTTCTGCCGCAACTTTATCGCCCGTCGCGGAATAATTTTTTTTTTCTTCACATGAGTCAGTGTTGAAGTACTAAACTGATAATCAAAGAACTAATTTAAAATTGATGTTATCGATTCAAGCAATGACCGCATTTCCTTTCAACTTATTGCAGAACGAATACTAGCCAGCCATGAAAATTCGTAAATCAATTCTACCTCATGGCCTAACCGACATGGGATCCACAGTGTTTCTTGCCATTTGCATACCGGCCGTATTTATTTTTGAAATAGTTATCATATTGCCAGCATTCTTTGAACCGGGTACATTGATGTATATCCTGCACATAGTTTTGGGTACATTCCTGTTATTCAATGTCACCGCAAACAAAATCACGATGATGTTACGTGACACCAGTATCAAAGGTGAAAAATTAGTGCCCAGTGAAAGGACTGAAAAGCTCTGGAAAATGTGTGCTGTGTGTGAAACGTTAACGCCTCCACGGACATGGCATTGTAACACTTGTAATACATGCATCTTACGACGTGATCATCATTGCGCATTCACCGGCTGTTGTGTCGGTCACACTAATCAGAGATATTTTTTAATGTTACTCGGTTACCTGTTTCTTAGTACGTTCTACGCTAGTCTGTACAACAACTATTTCATTTGGGTCATTCATGCGGATAAATTCCTGAAAAGTGCAACGATTTTGAAATTGGCCTTTCCACTGTTCATGATCGCATGGGATCAATCGACCGAGACGTGTTATCTGGCTGGATATCTGATAAATATGGTCGGAGTGTTCTTCATTGGATTTTTGCTCATTTATCACATGCGCAATGTGCTTCGAGGCACGTTAACTCATGAAAAGACATTGGCTTACGATCTGGGAGTCAAAAGAAACATTGAAATGGTTTTTGGTGTCAGATGGTACCTGACATGGATTTCACCGTTTGTTACGAGTGACTTGCCACATGACGGAATTCACTGGGGGGATGTGCTGGAAGAGGCTAGTAAAAATCGATAAACATTTCACACGGAATGTTACATTTATTTTGCCAAAAATACAACAAATTTTCATTGACGCAAGACTACATGTATACCTAGTTCAAAATTGCAGGTAAAGGCACGGAAAAGAGACTTAATTGTATTGTATTAGCTAGAACATTTTTTTAAAATTACTGATGCTTACGTATATAGCACAAACATTATTATATCACCGTTTTTTACTAACCAAAAATGATGAGTCTACCTGTCCATTGTTGTTGTACAATAAAATTCGTTTCTAGTCAACAGTCGTATAACAATCCTTTTGATGTTTCATTGTAAATTTTATGGACAAATAAACTATTGAGTGCTTGCATTTTGCAGACAAATTTTTGTATTGCATCAATTTCTATATCTCGCCTGAAACTAATTCTGCTCCATGGAAATTACTTATAAAAACACATTCGTAAATGAACATTCCTAAGTTTTGGTTACACAGTGTGTAATACGCACTCATGTCCCATGAGTAAAAATGAGTTTTTATTAAACCAACTCCGAATATTATATAACATCAATGTATTGCACATCTGCATTCGCTTTACATTCCTCATCTACTTTTGTAACCCTCCCTTTGCTCAAATGAAATAAATTTGCATTTTACTTAATGACGTAAAAACCTCCGCACTCGTCAAAATAAATAGTTATTTACATTACAAGGGATAAAAAGATGAAAAGTAGAGTTTTTGTGTGAATTTTGTTGTCCGAGGCGAAGCCGAGGTCAATAAACACACGAAAACGAGACTTTTCATCTTTTTGTCCCTTGTTATGAAATGGATTTTACATGCTGAGGGCTTCGAAAGAAGTGCTTGAAACATGAAAAGTACGGTTTTCGACGCATGTAGCATGTAAGGGTGTTTAATGACTTCAAATGGTAAACATGGTAAATGCCCTTTTATGGGTATCCTGTATCAAATGCAGCAAAATCTTCACAGACGATAATGGGGTAGTAATAGGATAATGTACTACCACACTGTAACGTATGTTCACTGGTACCACTACCGAATATGCTACTTCTTTCGATCAACTCTACGCATTTTCAACCGATTTAGATAAAATCTTTTACTTTCTATTCATTAGGTTTTCAATTTTGGCTATAACATGCATTTTGTGAGACCGAAAACACACGAGCAATTTTGCGTTGCTAACATCGGCAATTATGCTGCGTTCTTCATTGTTTAATGTATGCTTCAAGTCCGATTACAATGCAAAGCTCAACATAATTGTCGATTTCGGTAAGGTAAAATTGCTCGGGTGTTTTCGGCATTATTAAAGATCGATTACCCTTGACATTAATCCGACCCCAAAACTGAAATATCATTCATCAAATCAAAGAAATGGTTATTTCACATTAAAAATTAATTTCTTTATGAAGTAGATCTTTACTGGATACACTACGACTAGGAAGTAAAATCCCGAAATTGCCAGAAAATTACTTCATCCGAAAGGTTAACATTAGAACACTGGCTTTTTACTAATTCTCTAAGGAGCGGCAATCTCTTCCATGCCAATTTTCCGCTAGGCTAGACAAGTATCTGTTTACTTCCATAACACGGGCACGTTGTAAATCCAGTCGCTCTTGATGAGCGTCTGTCCAATGTTCCTGGAACGATGTTGGTAAATTTATACAAAATTATTGGCGGGAAGAAAATTTCAAAATTACCACATGGGAACCCATCCGCCCTAAATTCTTTATCTTGTCTTGTACAATTGATATTTGCTTCAAGTACCATTCTTGAGCTTTATCAACAGCATTTAGTCCATCCATCAACACTACCTGAAAAGGGAACATTTGCATTCACTAAACATTTTTATCAACTTAAGTGAATAGAAAGCAGCAGAGCAAAAAATAATCTTAGGCTGACAAAGCCGGTGGGCCGATTAGTAATCTATTCAATTTATGAATCTTGGACTGGTATATACCACTAAAAACAATAGCCATAGCACTGCTACTAGCACTAGTAGCAGTGCTGTGCAATAGCATTTTATATCAACCACGGTCACAGTTACTGCTATACACACTTCACATTTGCATAGAATGAATGTTAATTGAAGGAACTGTTGTTACTGATTACAAAGCAAAAAATCTGAGAAATTTGTTACCTTTTCTTGTTCTAACTGCTTCAATTTCCTCAACAAATTGTAGTCAATTCCATTCTGTAGTGTATGACGCCTGGGCTCACGTCTTCGAACATTCGCTTTCTTTTGAAACAAATTATTTTGCGGCTGACCGTCAGCTGTACCACGGTTTATCTGGGTCACCTGGTATTTCTTATCTTTATTATCCATTTCATTCATCAAAACACCCATTTGCCAATTTTGTAGAGCATGACGAATTTCAGCTTTATCAAATCGATCCAAATTATTTATATTTGTTACACCATTGCCCATAACCAAGGCCGTTCGCGGTGGTTTCGGCGGTGCGTATAAACTTGGTATAATGTACGGTTCGGGTGTTGTATTATCGCTGTCTTTTTCTGGACAAAGTTTTGGCAAACTAAGAGTTCGTTGAACTGGTATTGCATTATTTGGTCGTACAGCTGCTGTGTTATTGCTATTCCATTGTGATGAAGTGGAAAAGGAATTTTCTAAATCCAACAGTGGAGCTGATGGTGGTCGTTGTAGTTTTTTAGTATCCGAACTATTGATGTCATTGTTGTTGGTCAATGATTTTCTCGTTTTGTTCGCATCATTTTGGTTGCGTAAACAAATTTTTAATCCGGCACAAAATCGCTCGAACGTTAACATACCATTTAATGGGGTTACCTTCGCTAAACACTCGATTACGCCATGTGGAAGACCTTTGGCACCATCATCTTGCCACCGTTGCTCAATATCGGACAATCTAACAAAACCCGTTCTTTTGTCGTCCATTAAATCAAACAGTGTTCTCATTGCAGAAACAAACTGTTTTGGTAAATTTTCGACTGGCCCACTATTGAATTTCAGTGCTAGAGTTGGTTGTACATTTCCAAGTGGAATGTTTTGTTTTGTTGGTATATTCGATGATCCAATATTTCTTTGCATCATTCACGTTGAATGGAACACACTCAAATATTTTATAAAAGTAAATTGAACAATAAACTACTCGTAATGTTACACGAATGTGGTTAAATGCAACAGCATATTTCTTTATGGACAATGCACTCACTCGTCGTTGGTTCACGGTTCACTCTTCTTCTATGACTGCAGTGGCCGCGCACACACAATGAATGCAATATCACAATGTTATAGTTATAGCATCGAGTTACACATGAGCTGAGCATATACGTATAACTAAAAACACGTTTAGCACACAAACTTGATCTTATACCTAAATTGATAGACGTTTCGCGATAGTTGAAAATTGCAGTCTATACTTTCGATTTAAATTTTTGTTTGTTAAACATATCGAAATGACTATACTATGAGATCATTACAATGAAATGTTGCTCTATTTTGGATGTTATACACCTTTTCTGAGTCCACACGAGTCACAACTACAATATACCCGCCTTCATCTGTTGTATTGATGCTGGTAACTAAACAACTTTAGCAAATGTACCGTTTTAATATTGTAAATTTTTGACATTTTATTGTAGGTACGTCCTTTCCACCTACGTAGAATTCCAATACTGTTGAAATCATAATATCACACTGACTGCTAGCGACTTGTTTAACAGAGGCCATACATTAGCGCTTTTAACATAATCTACCTGCTCTACCGTGTATTTAACATACATTTCGATTGAGAGAATATTTAAAAAAAAAAAAAACGTTTTACCTATACAAATGCTCCAAAACATAACCGACTGTAAAAATATTGGTTGGTACACTCTTTCAGTGAAGGTATATCGTGGTTAACATTCTAAATTAAAAGAAAAACAAATGGTCTGATAGTGGATAGTAGTGCAGTCAATTGTTGTAAAAAGAAATGTTAAAAAAAGGAAGTATTTCTGATTCTGATTTGAATGAATAGAGTGTTATGATGAAAGAGAAGTAAATACTTTGACAAGTACCCCAAGGCAATTTATAATAACTAGAATTCGGTTTTCTCGCTCTGATCATAACAGTCTATAAAGGATCTAATGAAATTCTTCTTATTTTCTTCACAATGTTAAAAGTAGGGCTGCAAATCAAATTGGCCTAGAGAAGAAGCTACCGAAAATAGATGGGCAATTTCCCGTTGATGTTATTGAAAATTATGCTGCGTTTTCCATTGTAATCGGATTTTCAACTCATACTAAACAATGAAAAACGCAGCATAATTGTCAATCACATCAACGTTGAATTCCTCATCTGTTTTCGATCTATAGCACGCAAAATCATTTTAAATTAACCTACTCTTTTGGATTTTTGTTTTACGATGAGTTGTTTTTTTTAAGTAATGAAACGGTTGTGAAGGTTAAGAAGCATCGGTACTAAGCTAAAATTGTAACCTGCATTTGCATGTATCGTAATTCAATCCTTTGTATAACGATGAGCAGTTCACAGTAACTACAGCCAAAACTAATTTTTATTTAAAGCTAACACATTCGTGGTCGTTATTGCGATCAGCGGTTGTACATTCTTCAAAAAGGATTCTGATGAAAAGATATCATCAAAAATGAAATACGAGACACACAAATGTAGGCTACAATGTTAGCTAAGCATCGATGCCTCTTGAGGATATGAATCGGTTAGAAAAGACTGAATTTCCCTCACATGTACATCATATTTTACAGGCTCCAACGGAGCCTGGTCCAATTTCAAAAAATCCCTCATTGCTAGATGTTAGTAAATTACATCACCCTTTTCCGACTCCTTTTGCAGGACATTTTTTCATGCTACCAACGCACTTCAAGCAAAAGTGTTAATAGTGACAGCTGCCAAATAGAGTACTAGTTTGTATGAAATTTTATTCCCACTCTTTGTGTACAGTGTAAAATTATGTATGGAGTACTGTTACGTTTCAGTACCCTATTTAGAGTACCACTTTTGCTTGAAGTGCGTTGATGCAACGAAAATTGGTTTTGCTTTGTTGTGTAAAGTAGAGTACACATCTACGCGATTGTGATAGGAGATAGATTTGATTTGGTGCAATACTACACACTCAAACCCTTTTTCCATCATTTCTCCAAACAGGTACTGTTTGTTTATTATGTGCTAGAAAGCCGAGGCAGTGAAGTAAAAGCGCCTGACCGTATGCTAGCATTAGAATGTTATTTTCAAAGACGATTTTTTTTATTAAAAGTTATGCTAAATACAGTTTTCCCGCTATCAACTACCGACTACTTCCCCGCTATCAACATTGACTATCAAGCAAATTTGGATTGAATGTAAATGATTTCGCCCGGACAAGAGAGAACATTGTTCAAGCAACAGAAGGACATAACAATAGGAGACTTAATAAAAAATGCAGTATTATGACAAGGTTGTGTTTTAATCATAAAGTTATAACTACAACAGGACCTAGCTTAATAGTTTAAAACTGCTTATGTGAAATAGAATAATAACTAACGACAGTGTACCATGCAATTTTACATGACGTTTAGTGTAAATATTACTCTATTTGACACAAGTAGTATTTAACTACTATGCTAGGTGCGTTGTTACTTCACTAGACTTAAATATGACACAATAATAATCAACGGAGGTACGGATCGAGGAACTCCAATCTTGAAAAACAATTTCAACGTAAATGCGTTCACACATTATTTTTCATCAAATATCAAATGTAGTTCTGGCAGACTTGCCTATGACGTCACATTGTTTTCCATTAAATATTGAATGTAGTGCTGATGTGCCTTTGATTCTTCCAAGTCAATTACGTTATACAAATATGAAATTTCACCCATCCGTTTCACCCATTGTATCATTTTTGCGTGCTTCTGACGATCAACCGGTGCAAATGAATCTATTGCATAAAAATTACAAATACAGGCTAGATCGGCAATAGTTAACTCATCACCACACAAATATTTTCCATTTTCTAGAAATGCTTCCAAAATATCCCAACAATTTGTAACCAATGAGATATGATTCTCAGGCATATGCGGTGACCCTTCGTAAATCGGTTCGTAAAGATATCGAATTCTTGCAAACAATGTTGTGTCGAAATGGAGACGAGAATCGATGTGTGCACGTTTTGATAAATCTTTCGGATATAGACTGTTATTAGGAGCGTACATATCGCAGAGGTACGTGTTTATCGCATGACTATCAATGATTACAGTTCCGTTATCGTCAAGGGCTGGAAGTGTGTGTTGAGGATTTATCTGAATGAATTGGAACAATGGTAAATGTGTTGTGAGTTGTAAGTTAAAGCACAACTCTTACTTTTAAGAATTCTGGAGTCAAATGTTCTCCTCTTGATATATCGATTTCTTTTAGGTCGAGATCAATATTAATAGCTTTGGCAAGAAGAACAACAGCTCTTGATGCTGGACTAACTGGCATGTAATACAACGTTAGTTTTGGAGCCATATTTGCTTCTTATGCTTAGTGCAACTGAATTTATCCACTATAATAGCAACACTTAGTCACAACACACTCAAAATGTATACTAAAGAGATAAAAATATTTAAAATCAGACTCAGTTCGAAAATTTTTGGTAGCCTTGAACGTGTGTGTGTATTGAACCTATATGTTCACAGATATAAAACTAAAAAAATATTTTTATTTACATTAGTCCCAATAAACATACGGCGTTCAAAATGAACACTGAAGAACATCTATCTAAAAGAAATGTGATGCGCAAGCATCGTACGCATACTCATATTAGAGAGATTCTATATTCAGTATCATTATTCGGCTTAATGAAAAACCATGTTTCTTTCGCAGAAGAAAATAAGGAGATCGATAGAAGAGACTTATTCTAAAGATTCTCTCCGTTTCGAATTTTCACGTACAGAAATTGTTTACTTACTATATGATGATGTAATAACGATATGCACATGTTACCTATAAAATTGTGTTGAACGAATTGCGTATAATGCATGATAACAACTCATTACTGACTCGTCATGATTTTTTTTTGCTGTTACCTCGTAAATTAAAAAGGTTGTGATAAGTTCTCTTTTTGAGATGGTATTTACTCTGACTCTATCTTCTAATGAACTGTATTAATAGATGGAGTAATTTTTCGCTTAATTAGGTTATTAAACTTTGTGTTTTGTGGACTTGGAGATAATTCGAATCGATTAATTAGATAATAATCTTCGATGAAATTTTATGCTGGCATTTTAGAGTTGGTATATTACGTTGATTTATTTGGGTTTTTTTCTCAGACACTAGCTTATCTTAACGAGGAAGACAAATTCATCACTAGTTCGACGTCAAGGTTCAAGGTTAGCATCACTTAATAATAACTCGAATGGTATTACTTGACCAAAACATATGGAAAGTAGTAAAATCAAGTTTATTGAGCATGACTTCACCAAATTAAACAACAATTACTTTTGCAACAGCAGTAGTTTGGTTTAGTGTTGTAGAAATGTAATTAGTTAGTAACAGCTCCAACTGTCGCATAGGTGCATGTCTCCTAATGGTGTCCGCCGACTTATCATATTCTAGTTAGTAAGAGGGACTAATCCAGCACCTAAGTTTCTGTTTGGCCTATTGTGCACAAAATAATGTCAGAATTTTTTCAGAAATGAAATTCCCAAAAATAAACCTTGATTGTGCATCTCAATTCATATCAACCAGTCGACTGGAATATGGTTATCATGCCTCTGGAGTAATTAGTTAGCTAAAATACATGAAAATGACAGAATTAAGTCTGTGGTGTCGGTGTGACGAGTTAGCCAAATTACTTAAGGTAATTAGTGAATTAATTCATTTGCGGTTAAGTCAAGTCAAGTATTAGAAAAGGTTTAGTTTTCCTTTCGCCTTCTCGCTCGTCAGTCGCCATTTAAATAAATAACTAACACACTAACGCTAAATTAAGTTGAAAAGCCGTCCTTAGGCTAAACACTTGCTGCAAGTGAAATATTATTATTATATTCGTAATTTGTATTTTTTTGAATATTAAAGTTCGTTAAGTTAATTCATTTGCGGACACTAATAGAACATGGAACATTTAGTGTGATAGTATAATTAGAAGTGTTTATGTTTTGAATCAACCCACTTCAAGCAAAAGTGGTACTCTAAATAGGGTACTGAAACTTGACATTGTAAAAAGAGTGGGGATAAAATTTCATACAAAATAGTACTCTATTTGACAGCTGTCATTAATAGCACTTTTGCTTGAAGTGCATTGTTTGAATGGATAAATAAGAAAAGTTAGGACTAGTACGCTATTCAAAGTCAGAGTAAATCTAAAGTACGACCATGTAAGTAAGTTAACAACACAAATATCACCAAAATGTAAAGTAGGAAATTGTGATTAATTTCTTCAAACATGCAATTGTCAAGCTTATAATACTTTAATCATACTTTCCAACAAAAAACGTATTGTCGACTTTTCAGCAGTGCCGATTACGATAATGATAAGAAACTTCGATATCATTATACTATGTTCTCCACCTTAAATACTATACGATTGTTCATATTAGTGTGGATCATGCGAATATTCACTGATTATCGGTAGTGTCGGTGAGCTTCCATGGGGTGCAGCAGGTAAGTTAATTTTTTAAATAGTAAACAAATCACCTCTAACCAAAAAGAATGAAAATGCATTTGGAAGTTGAAAATTCCAGAGCGAATCTTGCTGGTCCAAGGAATAGTCCAAGTCAATAAACACACTTGAACACGATTTTTAAATTTTTATCCCATGCGACTCGAACAGTCATTCATTAACAGTGATTATTATTTGTTAAAAACGACTAGACCAGGTATGGTCTGTTCATACAAACCGGAGAACATAGCGATTTCATATAAACAAACTCACCTCTCATGAGACATGTCGTAAAAGGACGCATACTATAATTCGCGTATGCGAGATTCCCCAACACCGACCAAACTACAAACTATATGACCATTGCCCATTCTGTATTTCTACAAAATTGTTGATCGAAAGGGAGGTACATTAGGCGGAAGCCAATCATCATATAATTCGTCTAAGGGAAGCACGTCACTTTATTCGTTACTTTTTTATTTAAATTTGAATGAATTCCGTTATTGTGCTGTGTTTTCGCGCCGCTTTATTTGTTATATGTTCTAGTTCCCCGTTTTGTGAATATAATAGAATGAAAGATAAACCAAAAGACATCACTTTAGTCACTAAAGTTAAACCGAAGTTGATTTTTACTGGGAATTTCCCCCAAAGAAGGAATGAATTCTGAAAATCTTTCTTGTATGGATAACACCTCATGCTTATAAAATGTCTCATTAAAAGCAAGGGCATTGAACCGACGTACCGGAAATGAATTTTACCAGTGATGCGTTCCATCCTAATCAATTTAAAAATTATTTTGTAAACTTTCCGAGAATGAAATGACTAAGAATTTTTCTATTGTTATTTTATTGTGGTGATAACGCTGATTATTCGTTTTAAGGATGCTTATCGCATTCAATGTAATTGATCGTCGAGGCAACATCGCATACATTTTCGTATATTAAATTTATTTGAAATTGGAACCTCTTGCGGAAAACAACAATAAACGAAAGTGATTTTTTTAAAAAAAGTGATAACCTTGTTGGACAAACGTTGTGCATCATGTTTAATCGGTTAGTTGAATTGCAAAATGAATCAGAAACCTATTTTTACTTTTAATTTTTTTCTATTAAATCAGTCAACTTAAAACCGTAACTACTAATACGGTTGGAGGTTCGTCATCTTCGTCTTCCTCCTCCTCCATAGTAACACGTTCATTCTTCACAACAAGTACCACATATCATTCGTCATCGAATTCCTTCCAAACTTCAAAATGTGCCGAAAATACAGTGCGTGATGCAATAAAACGTATAGATCAGCTAAGTATCGCTCAACCGTCCGATAAAGTTACTGCTCGGAAAGAAGAACACTGTCCATATAAAAGGATTACTTCTGAAGAGCTGCCAGCCACGAAATCTGAAAAGAGTGACACATTTCATCTGGACTGTTTAAATGCACACAATGATTACAGACGAAGGCATGGGGTCGGGCCCTTAAAACTAAGCCCGACATTATCCGACTTTGCGCAAAACTGGGCGAATGTAGGCAAATCGATAAGTTTTTTTCTGATAAATATGTACAAATGTTTCATCCACAGACGATTGCAAATAAACGACAATTGCAGCATAGCTCTGAGAGGAAATACGGAGAGAATATTTACTGGTCCAGTGGTAAGACTATCAATGGAAAAGATCCTGTAGACTCATGGTACAGTGAAATCAAACAGTACAATTATAAGAATGCCACTTTCTCGTCTGGTACTGGTCATTTCACACAAGTTGTATGGAAAAACAGCTTAGAGTTAGGAGTGGGTGTGGCGCGTGTCGGAAACGAAGTGTATGTCGTAGCAAGTTACTATCCTCCTGGTAATTTCGGTGGAGAATTTTCAAAAAACGTTTTTCCACCAAAATAGATATAATTTTAAGATTTGACTATATACACACAACGAATTATAAACGAAATGCAAAACTTGCTACGTATAATTTTAATCATTCAACTGGTATATAAACACGCAACAGAAGCTCTGATATTTTGTTCGACCGAATAGTGATTTGGAATAAATTATGCAAATGTGAATAATGTGCGACCTTGGTTGAAATTAAAGGTAAGTCCTCGAAGAAAGGGACTCTTTACATCGGTTCCTTAACTTCAGGTTTTCATTGAAACTTTTCATTTGTTAAATAAACGTTTCAATTTCTGGAAGAATTCTATTTAATGTTTTCTTACTCCTTAACGTATAGCTTCTGTTAATCATCTTTGTGTCAAAACTTATTTCAATAAATAAACTTAGAAATAGTAAAGAATGTGAAAGAGCTGGTACATCTGTACTACGACGCATAAAAAGTTAGTGCAAGAAGATGCACAATTTTGTGAGACTCCGTTTACTCCCTTCAAATCTTTTGCAAGCTTTCTATGCTTTGTAGGGTAGGAATTCAAACTAAGACACACGAAATTTACTAATAAAAAAGAAGTAACGTACTCATCATCAAGGTATGTAGTCTACCTCTATGCTCTTGCTCATCATCTAAATAGTAAGAAGTTGCGTCTTAATTCAAATGAAGTAATATCATGTTCATGGAGCAAAATTTCGGGGATATAATCAGCTATATGCATTGACATTGTCACAAGACGAAGACACTCAAAAAAGGCAAAATACGAAGCTCCCAACAATTACGTACTCTCTATTACTCACTGAACCCCCAGCAAATAAGTTTTCAGACTCATTTCAATGAAGTATGCACCACGTATTTGCCAATGTTGCCGTGATAAACTCAATTTTACAAATTTGACAAAAGACAGTCATCATGACGTTACTTTATCCAAATATTTTTTCCAATAAATTGAAACAGTTCATTGACTTTTCAAGGAAGATTTTAAAGCATGGATCGCACTAGACTCCGCTCAGGAATCGGTTCATCCGATTACAAAACAATTAAACAAAAGCCAGTGAATCGAAATGAATTTTTGAGATAAAGCTGTGTTAAATGGTCACAAAATTAAATCGTCTCAACGCATTTCAAGCATGAGTGGTACCAACGCACTTAAAGCAAAAGTGCTATTAAGGACAGCTGCCAAATAGAGTACTATTTTGTATGAAATTTTATCTTCACTCTTTTTACAGTGTAAAATTTTGTATGTAGCACGTTTCAGTACCCTATTTGGAGTGCCACTTTTGCTTGAAGTGCGTTGGTGGTACTCTAAATAGAGTATTGCAACTTTGGTCAGTGTATCAAACAAATTTTGACAAAAATTTTATACAAAATAGTATTCTATTTGGCAGCTGTCACTCGAAGCACATTTGCTCGAAGTGCGTTGATGGTGTTCAATTTGTAATCGTAAACGGAATAAAAACGGAGATTTTTTTTTTGCAAACGTAGAATGTGCGATTATTGAATGAACCAGTTTTCTAACCTAGATTTTTCCGAGTAAAATGTAGGGTTAGTGCTGGTAACACAGAGAAAAGTGTAATTACTGAATCATTGATGAAGTTCGTGAAGTTCATAGTATGATGTTAGTTAGTTTCCTTTTGTAAACACTTAACACTTCATGCGATTCATTATTAAAATGCCTTATACGTCTAAATTTTCCATTTTGACATAGAAAATTTGTTTACATCAAAGCTACAGAAACAAAGCGTATGTATATATATAAAACCTTACACGACATAGTTAAAAAATACCATAGATAAGATGTAATAATTAGTCATTTCTTAATTGTAGGCGATATCATAGCAACGTTTTTATTGCACCACTAAAAATTTGTAACTACATTACATTAGGCTTGTGTACATGCTAGGGTTAATAAGATTTTCGAAAAAATAGTTATTGCGAGAAGTAATTAAGGTAGAACTACTAAATACGAGCACCTACTGTATTGCTAGCCTCCTATTGTATTTTCTTTTGTTCGTTCTTCGTATAGGTTATGAATTTCTTTATCATATTAACAGATGGCGTAATTATACAAACTCTTTATCGAGGTTTTTTGTCGACTACAGTGTTTTATGCTTATAGAAACTCTTATGGAGAAATTATCTAATAATTCTCTGAACATTGTTCAACTAAATATATAATCAATTGTTGGAATGAAACTAAACTAATGAATATAAACCACCCAGGTATGGTCTAATGTCACCTCGGAAGAAATACCGAAAATAGATGCTGTCGTACCCATTTTCATATTAAAAAAAATAATAATAATGAGTGCTTCGAGTGCTTGCAAGATAAATTGACAGATTTTGAAGAATCAGCCATACCTGGTGTGTAATTTTCAAAAAACTGTGTTTTACCATAAGCATAACTACAGCCACCTATTGACTCTATGAATAAAATTGTTATGACGCTAAAAAAACGTTGATTATTTCGTTCGACGAAAACCAAGACATATTACAGTAGGTGTTCGTATTTGGTAGTGTCTCCCTACTTATTGTTCAATTTTCAAAATTTTCTTTTTCTTCTACTGACCTGAAATTTCAATCCTTTTTATGATGCAGATATATAGGTACCTATCAAATTAACAACAATATTTCTATTTTCAACTCAATCTCTTTGAACTTACACTCCAGCTTTTTTATGATTGATAAAGTTGTCGAAAGTGTTCTAAACATATTCCGATAAAATCGTTTTCCCCATCAAATTTCTTATCATGTTCATAATTTTGCTTTGAACAAATTTTTATTTTGCGGATATGGCTGGCAAAAACATAAATTTGAAATCAGTCGTTAAATGGAAAGAACTGAGATACGAACTCAGTTTTATCACGAGCGGAAGTGTTTCGTTAATTGTGGTCAAGTTGAAAGAGTCTAGTAAGCATATTGTGAGGATTGCAGATTTTGTGTTTGGAAAGGTATCTATGAGTTGATTAATAATAACCAATACCCTCGCCAATATTTTTTAATCCAAAAGGGAAACAGGCCAAAACTTTGTTTCAATAGAAAAAAAAAATAAAGAAATCAGCAGCCAATTCGATCAAGACAAGTAAATTGTATGTTTAACTATTCGTACTTGCATTACAGATTACTTCTTACATTACATAACATTATCTCTCAGCAATTTTGCATGTCCTTTAAATGATTGAATTAGTCTAACCCGGTTTAGTGGACTTTATTTTTGCGAAATTTTAGGTCATGGTTAGACCAAATTTCGTCATATCTGACACGCATGCTTTGTGTGGGTTTCCAAAAAAACAAGGCATCAGAACAGTCGGAGCGTTTGCTGCGACTTAGCCCCGTACGACCCGTAATGCTATTTCGTCCGTAACCATAATACGTCCGTAGCCGTAATTCGCCCGGAACCCTAGTACGTCTACAACCCTCTAGTGCGTCTGTTACCAAAATGCAAGTCAAGTTGGGCATGGTCAAATTTACTGAAAGTGTTCATTTTTAAAATTGCGCATAGCGCAATTACGAAAGCCCGTACGAAGTACCTCTCAAATAAAACCAACAATTTACGACATTATTTTAGAAACCCAAAATTTTTTGCCAACTTTCCATTGGGTATTCAATTACCTCTCAAATGAAACAAAAACTAGCAAAATCGGTTGAGATTTACTCGATTTATGTGCAAAAAACACTTAGGGCTGAGTAGCGGCCTTAGTCCAAGGGCCCAAATTTCAAACTTTTTTCGCCACGTTCTTTTCGGTATTCAATAACCTTCCATAAAAAACTAAATCTAGCAAAATCGGACGAGACTTACTCGATTTATGTGCAAAAAACACTTAGGGCCGAGTAGCGGCCTTAGTCCAAGGGCCCAAATTTGAAACTTTTTTTCCCATCATTCTATCCGACATTCAATTATCTTCAAATGAAACAAAATCTAGCAAAATCGGATGAGATTTATTCGATTTATGTGCAAAAAACACTTAGGGCCGAGTAGCGGCCTTAGTCCAAGGGCCCAAATTTCAAACTTTTTTCGCCACGTTCTTTTCGGTATTCAATTACCATCCATAAAAAACTAAATCTAGCAAAATCGGATGAGATTTACTCGATTTATGTGCAAAAAACACTTAGGGCCGAGTAACGACCTTTGAGCCCTCCCAACAAGCCCGCGTTGCATCTTACCCAAAAACAATGTTCATCAACTTTATTCTACTCGTCAATACCTTTCATTTGATATATCACAAGCAGCTATTGCGTGCGTATTTCGGTAGATATCGTCGAAAGACTGAAAAACACCTACAGGGCCCTAGCTCTGGAAGGGACGACCCTACCATGCCCATTTTCGAACTTGACCTTACTAGAGGGGTCACAGACGGACGGACGGACGGACGGACGGATTGACATTTTTTTTATTGCGGATTCGTCATCTATTAACATAACCAAATGCTTTGCCCTTACTGTCTGCTTCCAATTCGACGTGCTACAAACGGCATATTAATCTTATAAGCCCCCAGTACTTCGTACGGGGCTAAAAAATGAACAAAACATATTTTCGGTCGAATTGGTCGAATGGCAAACAATAAAATTACTCATTTCATCGCATTGTATTAGTTAGTGGTCATGCATGATGGCATATTTTATGTATGCTACAAATATACCTGTAATTGAATTAATTTCCAAACAAATCTATTCCGTCGTATTATCATGCTGTTAAGTAGAATTATAAATTACAAATTTTAGTATGAAGTAAGTTGTTCATTTACATGACAATAGAACTTGACCTTTACCACTTTCGTTACGCTTCGCTAGACTCAGACATCAGACATACTGATGGTTACTGAAAAAGAGACACAGCTATCACTTCAATACAAAAGTCTGCAAAAAGGCTACAGAAAGTGAAATTAAACAAACCTATTAAACTAACTACCGGTATATATTATTCTTATTTAACGGTTATGTTTAGTCTGTACGTCGTCGTAGTAAATTCATATTGCTTCAATTTGAACACATACATACACTTCGATTATCAGCTCAACCAACTATCAGTTGTGCTATGTTATTATTGAGAGACGAACCGTTTAACTAATTAAAATTGTTACGTTTATGACGATGCGTATTGCGTACATACGAATAGAAATATAAATGACATTCAACGATTAATTCGTTGTTCAACTTGACAATTCATTTCACTTTGTGGACGTGGTGGGAAAAATAACGTTGCGTAACTCTACGTTAACAGCTGAATATTTAGTTATCCATTATGCTATGAACGCAAGGGCATGTAGGAATTCTGAAAGGTTTCGGGATTATGTCAATCCTTGGATTATAACGAAATTTTCAGATGTGAATTATAAATATTCTTTCAATTTTTTCTCTTAGAGGAAGCCTCTGGTTATTTATTAAACCTGTTACATACGAAACGTAACACATTACACAATGTTGCTTTCACTTGTGGAAACTTGTGATCCTAGCGGAATGCCAAGTCTGCAATCCCTCTAGTTACTAATGACCTTTTAGAAAGTACAAGTGTATTGTCATGTAGTCATCGCTTATCTTTGTCATTACTATTAATAACAGTTAATTAGAAGCTTTTAAAATGTCGACTGTTGATTCTTCAGACTTCTGAAAATAATGAGCCTCAACAATTTTTAATGATATTGCTTGCAGGGTGATTGACACAGCCGTAACCTACGTATTCTTTATTTAAGCAGCTGGAGAAACAATATATCGGTTCGTATTGTTCATACAACACTACGTCGAGTTAATACCATAAGTTTACTACGAATTAATCGGGTCGCTGAAACATTGGTAGATTAAGCACCTCTGTGCTTAAAATGTTTATTTTGACGATTTGGAAGTACATAAACCTCTAATCCTCACACTGTGAACTTTGGAAAAACTTTGAAACTGTTCCTGGGTGTGTAATACCGATACCGAATAGTGAAAAGCTTTCGCACAAGAACATCTTCGTTCCATTTTGTTTTCCTCAGTGCGTGTTAAAACACCGTAATCCATTAGGTCTGAAGTTTGCGTCCTTGTTATGCTATCAAATGGTACCAATCCGACAATTTCGGACGCATAGGTTTGGTACTCGATGACAAATAGTTTAAAAATTGACGATTGATATCAACACTAAAGGTTTAAATTGTCTGAGCTCCAAGTACGTCACAGTTTTTTTCGGGTTTTCGGTTTTTTTTTAGATTAAATGAAAAGTGATGTTGCTTGCATTCGTCATTATGTTTTAATACTCGGCTTCGTCTCGTTATGACTGTTGCTTTTAAAAAAAATCAAAATAAAGTCCCTCGGTCTTACATTAATTTTTTTATTATTATTTCAATTTCTCAGTGGCGCCTGTTTGTACATCTAATTCGATTGAATGTATAATTCCATCAAATAATTTTCATTTTACATTAAATTTGGAAAATTGGTTTTAATATATTGAACCACGTCGTTCACTGTAACAAAACCCTTTTCATCTTCTTCTGGGATGGCAATTTCTATTGTGAAAATGATAAAGTTGCAATTAATTTCCATTCATTTAATGTGAAAACTTAAAAATAATTTTCTGCAACCGCGCTGTGAACTTTTCAATATATGTTTCGGTTCGTGAATGAAGCATCTGTTTATCACTTAATTTTCCGTTCACACAGTGAAATGTATGTTAAAGATACATACAGCTTGTTTTGAATTTCAAACTTGCAAACTTTGGTTGCGCTGGTTGCAGAGAACGTTATATATGCAACAAGTTCCAAAATGGGGCTGATTTTGTCAGACGATGTGGTTATGTAGTGATAAAAACCACACCATTTCGCAGCTTGTTGCATAAATTACTATAATTTAAAATAAATAATCTTACGAAGTTTATCTTCAATGTTAAGAAAAATTCCAACGATGTCTGGGCCATCTGCGCCCAAATTTGCAATCTTTTCCTCCAAGGTTATCTAGTGTAGATTTAGCGAAAATTATATTAGGTTAAGAAGGAATTTGGTTAAAAAGGAATTTAATTAATCTAATTCTAAAGGGAACTGTCAATCGAATTTCAACAAAACAGCAATAAATTCTAAGGGAACTAACAAATAATTTAGTCGACGAATTGTCTATAAATAAATAAATTTTACGATTTCACACAATTATTTTATTTGTATGTCATGAAAATCTAACCTACGCACATACCCAAGGTCCAGAAAATGAATTCAGTTGCTACGTTAAGGGGTGTTGGTAAAAGTAAAAAATAATAGTATGTTACATACCAAGGATCAAAAAGGTGTGTTTTAGACCCAGGTGGTGAAAACGTCCAGGGACCTTAGTCTCCGCTCCGCTTCGCGTCGCTCCATCCCTGGACGTTTTCACCACCTGGGTCTAAAACACACCTTTTTGATCCGTGGTTTGTATACTATTTTTCTTCCTGGAGTACCAAAGTCACATTCCGAACAAAACATAACAACAAAACTGAACAACATACCGGTGCAAAAGCATTCCATATTAATGCCGAAAGTAATCCGTATGAATGCCTAAAGAAGTCCGTTCCGTGTGCATGTATTCTCACAAATGTCGAAAAATAAGCAATCTGTAGGAATGCCGAAAGATATCCGAATGAATGCCGAAAGCAGTCCGTATGAATGCTGAAAGCAATCCTTATGAATGCATTGTCACAAAACACTAAAAACATTACATTCGCGTACATACAACAACTTGACACATTTGGGAAAGAATAAAGATAGGATCGAAAATGACATAAGCGGGAATGAAAATTGAGAGAAAATAGTAGGGGAGAATGTTGCTCTTTCGGTACTAAATTTGGTGAGTGAATGTGACGGTTTTGGTACTACAGGAAGAAAAATAAATTACATAACAGTCGGGGTGTGAATCGGTTCGACGGCGCGAAAAAGGTAATTCTTAAATTGAAGGCGTCGTTCAGAATACCCGTTACAACTGAACTCACAGTCGTCTGTTTTCCAGCCGATTTGCCTCCGTTTTTCAGCTGAAACTAAACAATACGAAAAAACAATAGGATAGGTTTCTAAACGATGAGCTAAACAAAGGCAAAACAGATGACTGTGAATTCAGCTTTCAGCACTTAGTCCTTAATGTGGTTGATGTCATTGGGATCATTATCACCTATATACTCTGAATTTTAGTGTTGTTTCAATTAATATTTAATTCAGAATTGACTCACACTACAAAACGAAAAAGCACACCACGACATCCTATTTTGCGATAAAATTACTTACATCTGTTACTGCAATACCAAGTTGTTCAGAAATAACTTGATAAACTGTCTCTTGAACACCAGCAGACTCATTTTGCGGCAACAGAATCGCTACCTACATGTGAAAATTAAAGACATTTAAAAAAAAAAAACTTTACTTGTTTTCCTAACGTGGGAGAAACAACGAGAGTCAACCTTGTCGCAAGTATTTCGATTCATGTCAATTGGCCATTAATTGCAATAGACAGAATTCTCATATTTGCTCGAATGGGTTGTGATGAAACTTCATGGTTTGACCGTCGAAACTGATCGCCAGCGCCGATGTCAACATTTTCTTTTTGATTTTTCACTTCAATGGATCTATTGAAATTGTGATATAGACCCAATAAACTAATTTATTTAACGTATACTACATGCCTGAAACATAAACAGTTTCATAAATTGTGTATTTACTGAGCGTCATAGACCTGAAACGTCATTCTTCTTCTTCTTAAAATGGCGAAAATCACAACCCATTGTTTTCCCTTTTAACTTGTTTTCCGTGTTCTTTTTTGAGGGATGAAATCCACTCAATGAGCTGTCACTGAACTTGTTTTATGCAAAAAATATAATCGATCATTGTCAAATACTTGTAGTTCACTTGATATTTTTCCCGGAATATCGGAATCAAGAATGTACCGATATTTTTTATCAATCGAATGAATTACCGAACATGTGTAACTTTCGTATAAATCGTCAACAAATTGGAAAAATTGGAACAACAAATTCCACAACAGATCAAAAAGAACCGATAAAAAAAATTAAACTTTTCCAGTTCTAATGTTAAGCTTACCAAAAACAAAACCAAAATTGAATATTTCATTTTGTGGACGTTTATCTTTGCGGATGCTTTATCGAAGTTAAAAATTCAACTGAACCTTAGTTTCAACAGTCACATCTTTATGTGGATCATCCGATTAGTGTATTTATGAGTATTTACACACACAAATGACATTTTCCAAGGTGGTCTTGATTTCGGGTAACACGTTTTATAAAATTTATGTAAATATTCTGTTGTTCATTAAACTATGATAACTTCTTTACACGGTGCTCCTCACGCAGGAATAAGTTGTTTTTGAGGTGTACCCAGAAATTGAGCATTATATTAAAAGTCACAGAAAAACCACATGGCGGTATCTGAGCTGATCCTTTCACATACAATCTTTTTCCATTCAAAGTTTTTTTTTCCATATACAATAGACCGTGTGCAGTATAAATAATTTAATTTTTAATTGATGTAGATTATTATTCTGTAGAACAAAAGTGTAAACAGAATATCTGAAAAATGTATGCTTGATTTTATATCTCACTTTAAAAGCTGTAATTTGAATGAGACTAAAAGAATATCCGAACCATTCTAATTCATTCTAATTGGATTTTTACTAAGATTCTAATAAGTGGGATGGCATCGGGATGGCAAAAATATTTTTCAATAATTTCTATAAAAAAATGTAAATATTTTTTTTAATGGTTTTCATGGTAAATCTTCTTTTTATTGAAATATGAAACTTTTTTCTCAAAATCACAGACGGTCTATTCCATACAGTTAAAACAAAAATTGAAAATTACATTTATGGGGAAGGATCAGCTCCTCTAAGGTTCCTCTACTACCATCAGAGATCATTTTTTTGGAAACACTTTCAAAACGATAAACTTTTTCTTACCTGAGGGGCACCGTATTTACTTATTTTTATGATTTCCATATTTTGCTATATATCAAAGATGAATTACTTAATGACCGTATTCTAGATATTGGTAATAGGTGCGTGCTGTCAGGTGTCCCACCCAAAAGGACTAGTATCAAGTATCAAATTATCTGGTTTCAATCTGAATTTTTTGGCCTGGTATAATTTAATTTCAGGATATATACAGTAGCAAACTTTCAATTTTGTTGCACAATTTCGAATCAGCTGTTTGACCAGCTGGTCCATGTAAACCAACAAAGTCAGTTAATTTTAAAATAAGTAGCAGATAGAAATGGCCACTGTGGTTTGTTTATTATCATTAACAATACAACTGAGAGTGTATTTGTTGTTTTTCAATTGAATGTCATGGATAAAAAAAGAGTAGAAGGTAACTTTGATAAGGCGCAAAATTTGAAAATAAAAATTTATGAAAAGATATTTCGCATGGAAAACATGTTTCCCTTAAAAAATATGTATCCAATGGAAAATATGTTGCCCATGTTGGGCATGCAAAACATGTATCGCATGGAAAGCATGTATAAAATGGAAAACGTGTTTCGCGTGGAAAACTTTTTTTTTCTAATTTAAGCAGAATAACGGAACTTCATAAATAGAATTAAAGTTTTTGTTTTGAATTTACCTTTTAGTCTCTTTAACTCCATATCATTCCGATGATATGTTAACAATACATAGTCAAGCTCGTCCGAACCGCTGATCCATTAGTTGTGGAAGATCCACACCATCCTGCACTTAAAGTCTGTCTATCTTTGTCTCCTTTTAAGTTCTTGATAGAAGATCGCCCTGCTAGGACAAATTTTTATCGCGCAGATTATGCTAAGCTAAACGAAGAACTTGCTAAGATTGACTGGGTTAAGGAGCTTCATGGGTTGGAAATTGACCTCGCTGTTGAGAAGTTTTACGCTGTCTTAGATCCATATGTTAAGTCCATTCCTAAATGTAGATGTTCCGTGAGAGAGTATCCGAACTACTACTCACATCAGCTGATTTCCCTGATAAATAAAAAAGCTCGGACGAAGAAAAAGCTTAATAAGCTGGAGAAAGCGAATCCGGTTGATGTTGAGGCAGTTTTAGAGGCTTCTGTTGAGTATCGTCGTTTGCGAGGAGCAGTAAAGGTTGGTATCTTGAATTGTTTGGACGAATACGTGAAGGACTGTGAGCACAAGATTAAATCTAATAGTAAATGCTTTTTTGCATTTACGAAGTCACTTCGAAAGACCAATTCATTGCCGAATGACATGAAGCTTGGAGATGAAGTTGCCAACGATCGTAATTCCGTCTGTACTCTTTTTGCTAATTATTTTAATTCGGTTTTTAATCCTGCAATTAACAATTTTCAACTCCATGCGCCAATTTATGATCCATTTCAGCACGCATTCGATGAGCATACGTTACCAGAGTTTACACTGTCGGAAAGTCAAGTTCAAGATGCGCTAAAGAGTTTCAATGTACATAAAGTCAGCAGCCCAGACTACATCCCCATGATGTTCTTTATAAACCTATCGATGTCGTTAGGTCTACCGCTCAGCATCTTGTTCAACAGATCTTTGGCTGACAGAAAATTCCCATCTAAATGGAAAGTAAGCTTCGTCTCGCCGATCTTCAAGGATGGTGACAAAACGGACATCTCAAATTACAGACCAATTAGTATACTGTGTGCGGTATCTAAAGTTTTCGAAAGACTTGTGTTTACTATGTTGTTCGACCAAATCAAGCATAAAATTCACCTTTCTCAGCACGGATTTGTTTCCAAAAGATCTACTCAAACGAACCTCATGGAGTATGTATCGTTCTTGGCCAACGAAATTGTGGATGGTGGTCAAGTTGACTCAATCTACACCGACTTCACCAAAGCGTTCGACAAAGTTGACCATGGTCGTCTTATTGGCAAGCTTAAAGGACTTGGAATCAACATGAACCTAGTCGAATGGTTTTCTTCATACTTAAGTGATCGCTCGCAGATGGTAGTGATTGGTCGTTCTACTTCAAACCAATTCTTTCCAACCTCAGGCGTTCCGCAAGGATCAATATTGGGTCCACTTCTATTCATAATTTTCATCAACGACCTGCTTTCATCTCTTTCAGCTGGTTCCGGCCTCGGTTTTGCTGATGACCTCAAAGTTTTTCGCCCGATCGTCAACGAAAGTGACTGCCTACTTCTGCAGAGTGACCTCGATCTAGTGGAACGGTGGTGTGAATCAAACCACATGTATATCAACCATAAGAAATGCGCTGTCCTATCGTTCACTCATAGTCCAACCAAAGTTCAGTTTCCATATATGCTGTGTGGTAAAATTGTTGAACGGGTTCGCTCGATAACCGATCTGGGAGTCATCATTGATGATAAATTATCATTTAACGAACACGTCGACTTCATCACAAGAAAATCGTACAAGCTTCTGGGTTTCATTTTTCGATGTGGAAGATACTTCTCCAATCAATCAAGTTTTATGTCACTTTACAACGCTCTCGTCCGAAGTAGACTTGAATATTGCTCATCAGTTTGGAGTCCGTTTTATCACAATTCTACCAGTCAAATCGAACGTGTGCAAAAAAAATTTTCCAGAATGCTGTACTTCAAGTTTAACATGGAACGAACATCATACGACCAGCGGCTTAGTGTTCTCAAAATGCATTCTTTGGAATCTAGACGACTTGAGAATGATGAATTGGCTCTCTACAAGTTGATCCATTACCGTATCGACTCCAATCTACGCAATCAGCTCGCATTTGATCACCGGAATAAGTCGACACGACGAAGAGCCGTCTTCTATCTGCCGAAATTCAAAACTAACATCCAGAGAAATTGTCCTATTTATCGGCTGCAGGAGCATCACGACATGTTCTTCTCAGAGTTGGATATTTTTGATGGCAGGTTTTCAGTGTATAAGGAGCTTGTCAAATCTCATCTTACATATTAGTTTTTGGAATTTCTGGTTTTGAGCTATTTTCTAATTTTGTTATGTGATTCGGATTTGAATATTCTTTTTTTTCTAAATTTTTGATTGACATGTTATTGGGCTTCGGCCTGTTTGTTGATCGTAAAACGAATAAAAATACATAAACAATGTATCGAATAAGGATTGAAGCAAATGTTTGCTCGAGTTAGTGATACATTCTACTCATATAACTCTTTAGTTGCATTGATGATGATAATAAGCAAACCAATGTTGCCATTGTTATCTACTCCTGATTATAAAATTAACTGACTTTATTTCTTTACGTGGACCAGCTCGTCAAACAACTGAATCGAAATAATGCTCAATATTGAAAAATCGTCCATTCTACGTAAATGACTATTGTTAGATCGATTTTTTACTGGCTGTGCCACTGTGAGCTGTCTTTTTTTTCGCTTGTCAATAAAATAAAATTCGGACACTATTGTTAGACATTTAACAGGTCCGGAAACATTTTACAGCACTGAATTTTCCTTATGTACAAACAGAAAGTTTTCATTTTCGGTTGGTTACAGCCAGTCTTTTTTCAGAACAATAATTTATAAAGTCGTTCCTGTTTGACCATAGAATAGGAATAAGGAAGAGGAACCGTGAAATTTTGCAGGACTTTCAGGAATGCCCCGCTGTGAAATGCATTTCAGACTTTCGCGGATTGAAATTATTTTCACTTTTATAGACCAAGTGGAAAAACTTATAAAATTTCAAACTATTTTCAAAATAACATGCCCACGACATCATTACAATGTTGTCGTTTGTTTTTGTGAAACGGTTGGGATAATTATATCGTTATTACGAGCAAACATCAATTGTAATACGATACTGTGGGAACAAATTTTGCTAAAAGCATTGCTAAATAAGTGTTCAGTCGTACAGTTCAACAGTTCATCATATATTACAGTAATTAAATGTTTAAAAACAATTCCAAATGATTAGAACGTGACATAACTTTGCTTCATGGAATGGTATACATATCAACTTGAAAGTAAAAATGTTTGGTCAAAGAAGTGTTAGTTGCTACAGTAATCGAACGCAGTTTTTTTTTCGTTAAATTTATGGTTTTTACAGAAAACAAATGTTTAAAATATAATTTTGGTAGCTCTTGATTATTGGTAGGCATTACGAACAATTCTTTCTCGTACAATCATATGAATTGTGATTAGTCTCATTCATCATGAATGTGTAATTATAGCATGAAAGAAATTTTACCAGAACTGAGTCATTAATCATCTCACTAATGGAGTGAAGTGCAAACATATTTTTCGTTTTTACTAAATCTTCTGACTACCTCAGTTTACATCCAGTGCACTTTAATGAATGTATACAAGTTTTCAATTGTATATACAATATATCTATATCTAAGTTGGTGAAAGTACCTTCTCTCATTATAAACATTCCCAAAATATACATTTACATACACTTCCCTAATGCAATGTGCACGATCGAGTAGGTACACATACGTTCTGTTTCACCGAGAAAAGAAATAAGAAAAACTTGAACTTGACGCCTCTGTGATGTTAACGACATGCAACCCAAATTGTTTATGTCATATTCCTTAATTCATTTGATATCCATCATCTGGAACATATTTACACTAGCCTTGCATGTGACCAAACATAAAAATGAATCGGTTTCATTCAACTGTGTAATGTTATGGTATGGTAGAAACTTGCGCATCTCAATGCTTCCACTGTTCGTATATGCAGTGCATTGTGTTACACACAACGTTCGAAATCAGACTATTTACGATGTTTTGTTTTTATTATTCTCGTTATGAGTGTCTGGATCATAAAATAGAATTTATCTTCACAGAAGTACTTTCAAACGTCCAGTCTAATTAAGTTGATAGATAAGATGAACGAGTTAAAATATCCTACGCTCTCCGAAAATAACAATTTATTTCTTGTACACCGTACAAATAATACCTGATACGTATTACAAGCGATTCGAAGCCATAATGAACCTCTAAAGAAGCAACAAGTAAAATAAAATGTTAAATAATTATTCGCTGATTACTTCTTTTCGCCAATGATACGTGTATACCATACGAACATATATATACAAAGTCACGTATATGAATGCATTTGTAAGTAAGAACGTTATGAGTGACACATATATACATAAAAGTACCGAGTATTTTGCTTTTCCACTTGTCCCTCTTTAGCAGTATTTTCCCCGTACGAAAATGCAGAATATTTCATGTTACGCAAAGTTTAAGAAAATCAATATTCCTCTCAGTGTATATGTTGACTATAGTACGTTTCATTACTTTTTGGAATCCGGAAATCGAATGGCAGAAATATGCTTGATTTATTGTTAAGTTGTTAGACATGTTCAACTATCGATACTGTCGTGGCTGTTTGAATGGTCTGCAGTTGTTTACATTTTCTTAAAAAAATAGTTGCACGTGTCTTACATAATCCTAACTTGCATACAGGGCACCCTTTGTATTAAATTTTAAGGTAGACTTCGAAAATGAAAATTTGTTATTGTAAATATTCGGTCAATACACATGTATAGAGACATGAATTGGATGTAAAAGTGCGTACCAGCCAGCTCATTTAACATAGATCACAGTCACTGAATTTCGAGAGATACAAACACTTAGTATAGTTTTTGAAACTCTGTCAGATAACTAGAAAATTTAATAGAATCAACAGATTTTTTAAACAGTTGAGTTGAGCCGTTGACAAATAACAGACGTATCCTGATATAATCATAAAATCTGTTACGGCTTTTGTTCAAAGTATCGCCAATTGGTTGATACAAAATCTTGTACTTCATTTGTTTTAACATACATTTTGCTATATAACAAAACAACAACTAGAGCTCATTTGCGTTTATATTATTTCGTCGTTTTCGGTAGCAGACGATTCTCGGTTTCTAAATGGTCATTTAGAGTTAAGAATTTCCCATTTCGACAGTTTTCGAAGTTACCCTTACTCGAACAAGAAAATAGCTACGCTCCAACAAATTGTAAACGTATACCTCAACGCGACGAAATGCTCGTGCATACAAATTGAAATTGACTATAACAGTTTTTTTTATGGCGAAAAGCTTTTGAATAGATCTGATATAGGAAATGTTTCTGCAGTGAGCAGTACACGATTTCAGTATATTATGAACCGTTCCACTGTATATTCACCCATAACACTCTTACCGGTCGATTCGTTTTTTGTTTTGCATTACAATATATTAAGAAAAAGTTTTGTTTTTTAGTGTCGAATATTTTAATTTCTTTTTGAATGTCGTACTACCAATTGATGGTTTTAATTTTAAAATTTTAATTAGGGTTGAGTGTTCAAGAAAATGATGATAGTGTGTGCCTACATTTGACCTAGAGATCGACATAGAGAGAAAACAAATTTATATTTTTCCATCAAACCATTTTCTGAACTGTTTATCTACAATATTTATACGAGTGATAGCATTGATAAACAATTAAAAGCCAAACGAGACTATTGTTGCGATAAAAATAACCTGTTAATAAATTACCTGTAATCAGTTTTGTAGTTATAGTGCTAACAATTTGCATAAAATATACCGAACGAAAAATAAATAATTGAAAAGGTGTTTTAAGAACAATCAAAATAATGGAAGTTTGCTGTTTGAAAATGGCTAGTAGATGCAGGTAATAGAATTATAGGCATCTTCTTATCAAATAAATTAACATTTCCGTTGCTGTTGTATGTGTAAGCTTTAGCTGTGTTCTACCTTAACACGATAAGATTCTGTTGGCATGGTTATCTCTATCAAAATTATTTACTTTTACATTAATCTCCTGATTTAACTTTGTGATAAATTCTAATCATTTATAGGGTTAACGTTTTCTAATTTTTTTTTCCCAGCAATGTTCCATGAAAGTATTTATAAGGGTACAATGAACCTGTTGTTCTCGAATCCGAAACGCATTAAAAATGCATACACACGTAATTAGTTGCACGTTACCCTTTTGCTGAGGGGTTCTCATACACATAGTATATTATAATAACGCTCCAATGCTCGATCCTCATCGCTACAACATATATTGCATTATGGTCATTATGGTATGGTATGCCAATTGTTCAGGGACTATTTTGAGAAATCGAATTTCTCAAAATTTCTCAATTATTTCTCAATTATTTCTCAAAGAATTTCTCAAAAATTTCTCAAATTTCTCAAAATTCTCAAATTTCTCAAAAATATAAAAAATTTCTCAAAAATTTCTCAAAGATTTCTCAAAGAATTTCTCAAGAATTTCTCAAATTTCTCAAAATTTCTCAAAGAATTTCTCAAAAATAGTCCCTGCAATTGTTTCAGATGTAACCGGGGAAATCAAGGTTTTTTTGTCAAATGAATGACTTGCTTATAATCAAAAGTAAAGTTTGAACAAAAACATCGTATCAGCAACCCAACTATCTATAGAGATTTAGTATAGTGTAATCCCAAGCAGATAAAGTTTTTATACACAACGTTCATTGGTTTGCTCAATTATTTTATTTTTGCACAATAATTCAGATTAGATTTTGAATTTTTTAGCAGTTGATATGATAATAAAATTAACCGCTCTGAAACTTTGATTTCCACTTGACACAGTCAATATGGGAGTGGAGTTGTCACATAAATAAATAAGTTTAATAGTTAGTTAGATAGGTAACGAGGGCAATTAAGAATGGTGATTATTGTGTGGATTCATGTAACAGAGATATCTGTTATCGTCCCCTTGATTCCCCATGCGAATTTGTATTTGGTATCTCGTCTCTGATAATCTAATCACTTTCATTCATTCGGCTTCGCCTCGTAATTGGTCGACATAATCACAGCCATAAATTTAATTTAAACAAAGATGAACAGATATGGCAACAAATATATATAGAGAATCATTAACCACAACAATGATCCCAATCAATTTAATCGTTAAATGTGACACATTTCACAAATATTTCAAATTAAACATATGGTTTCGCGAGACGCTGAACACAACAATTTAGCAATTGCGTGTATACTGTTCTCTCGTTAAAAAAATGTTATTTCATTTCAATTCATTCCATACAATTTTCGAGTCGATCTTAATCCCAAATTTAATTAAACTGTCTCATCAAAAATGATTACAATGCCATTTTTGTTAATTAATCTGTGTCATCATCGATTCGGGAACTACGCTGTACAAGAAGTAAATAATTTTCGGGTTGGGCTACGACAAAAAATTAAAATTTTTGTTCATTCATTTGAAATTATTCTTTAGATATGACTATGTTTGTCGTTCGTTAATTGATGCAATCACAACAATTGGCTTCATGATCTTGATGTACATTGATCAGAACTACGTCAGTGAATAATAACCTTTTCTAGTGAGATTTACCACAAAACTTTTCTCAGAACAATTTTCGTAAAAAAATTCTTTGAGTAACCTTTCTTCGGTGTGTTTTGGTAATTGACTCCATTCGTGAATTCAGTACGCCATGGAACATTAACTTTTGTACGTTCCTACAAGTTTCTATAATATAAATCTTAAATCTTTTGGTTGTATCAACGGCATTTAAACCGAACCAAGTTCATTTTATCGATTTTGTTATCAAATGTGAATTAGCCAAGACAGCACAAAAAAAATAACAATAAAATGTTGTTTGCCTCTTCTTCGTGAAAACAGTATTGTTCGAATTTAATTATTTTTATCTAAATTGTTGGCTAAATCGATTATCCACGCAAAATTATTTTCTATAGAATGGATGTAATAAAATTGTCTATTTTTGGATTCTAAATGTTAACATAATTGTCTCTAATGATCAGGTGGAAGGGAAATTAAATTACTCCAATTTTGTGATTAGTTTTTGGTATATTTTCGCTTTTGCATACCATATGATTTAGAGCTGCGTAGTTTGATGGATTTCTGTAGGGAAAAAAATGGAGATAATTTCCAGACGAAAATCGTCATGTCCGTCTTCATTCGACGAGAACAAATTACAATTTGTTTATTGCTTTATCATTCCTTGAAAGTTTTGAGAATATAAAATTCAAATTATGCAACTCGAGATCATAATGTTCGAAAACTGAGAACTTTAGATCCATCTGTCGTGTGAATCTCGGTGCTTGATTAGGCTCACGATGTGTATTATGACACTCATCAAGAGCCTAATAAAAAACTTCGCACTCGATGTCATAAATAACTATTTCTATTTGTATGCCATGCCCGTACAGTTTCATTGTTGCCATTTTTATTAGCATAGCGTGATTAGTTTCTATTTTTTTTATTATATATAGAAGTACAAAGATAAGACTGATATTAATCATTACAACGAAAAAGAAATGTTTACTAAAGTGACTGTAAATCAAAACATTAGACGCAATTTGGTAAAGGGTAGAACATAGCAGAATTAAGTTTTGTTTTTATTGTAAAAATCTGGATTTAGTGTCTGACACGAATCTTTCTAACATTATATACATTTCTGTACATCATCAGAACAATACGAAATCATCCAGAACTTATGCACAAAATCGATTTACTTGTGCATTTAAGCAGTTAAATTTATTGAACTTTATGCAATCCGGTATTCAATTCAAAAATTTATCTGTTTTCTTCAAAAAGTAAATAAGAAAACAGAAAAGTATGTCGATTTGTAACGTACTGTACTGTATAAAGCATATGAAACATATGAGATGACGGACGACGACGCGACGCCGCTATAAACGACCATAATATCTTCTGCTCCCATTCATTCATACATAGATTTGTTTAACAAACATTTAGATTATGCGAAATTGTTTCATAATGGTATTGTGGATGTTCAACTAGCCAACTGTTAAGCGCATATCTATTAAATTTACAAGCCCAGCATGTCACTTCAAATATGTAAGGTCGGGTGATTGATTACATAATGTACACGCATAGTACAATATTGGTTTAGTTAATCTATTCAAGTTAAAGTAAATTTTCAGGTTGGTTTAACAGTAATGATGACCTGCTTCGCAAATTTGTTGTTTTAATGAAGTGTAAAGGTTATTAGTCAAACAAGATTTTGAACAATCGTCAAAACAAATAACCACTGTGGGCAACAATTAATCACGTAAATAGTTTGTGTTTAAGCAAGTGTGATAACAAGTGCTTGTTATCCGAGCCGATGCGAGAATTGCAATAAAGAGATTTAAAAAACAAATATTTTATAGATTATATTGCACGCGATTAAGGCTCCAAATCATGTCAAATTGAGGTCAAGAATGAATGATTTAGGTCTGTGTATGCTATAGATAACTACAAGATCAATAAAGCAATTAAACTAATAAAAGCAATTGGAAGCAAGATCGCTGAAGTTACTCATGAGAAAAGAGCGACGAGTTCTATGTTCCAACGATTAGCAATCTCAATTCAGCGTGGAAATGTTGCATCGATTCTTGGTGCAATTCCACCTTCCAAGAACTTAGCAGAATCATTTTATTTATAAATAATGTAAAATGCTGTTAAATAATAAAATTCTAATGTTGAAATATAATTTAAAGATACAAGATCCACATAAATCGTTCATTCTGTACCGGGCCTAATCTTGCAAATTCGGGCAAAAAATTCATTTAGGACTAATGAAACCTCATCAGGTCATAAGTTAACCTGACCTGTGACTTGATAAGAGTTTTCAGTTCTTTAATCTTTAGTATTTGGCATGTTCAAAACGAAGCTAATGAACCAAGCAAAAATTGTGTGATCTGTCTGTATCTTTGGATTTAGCAATATAGAACTGAAACGATTACGTTTGAATTAAAAAAAAAACTGAATTACAAGCATCACTCACGATGGATAGAAGTAGCGAGGAATTTAAACTTTATAAATTTCAAGACTTTTTATTTGGTAAAGAAACCGACCATGAGTCATCTCTGCAAGAAACCGATCATGAATCAGTAATCTTGGTAAATGTGATGTGATTTTGCCTTATTTCCTATACAACGCTAGAAATCTACCAAGACATCTAACTTGGATTTAGGGCATGTCAAACCACAGTTATTAAAAATCACGAAAATATTCAACGTTATTTCACAGAAATTTCGTCAAATATCACTTAAAACTGTCTTTTCAACAAAAACAAATTAAATTTTCAATAACAAACACTGAAATTTCTTCCGATGATGTGCTAATGATTTTGCTGTAGAAAATATTTCTGATTTTGTACTTACGTATCAATTAGTAATATTTACGATAATTTTCGCGTCTCTATAAAGTTCTTGGTCGTGGCCAGAACAGAGCTGGTTAGAGAAACTACAACACTCGATAGGTGTTAAAAGTCGAGGTGAAAATAATAATTGAAAACTACTCGACCTCCACTATGTCAACGTCAAGTCAACAATTTTTGCACATATGAATCTATAAAACCAAAAATATTTTTTCGTGTGTTGTGAACGAAAATTCATATTTTGTCTACTCAAATGCGGTGAGAAGATGGCGTTTTTTCTGAATATAAGAATTGACAACTCAGGGGGAAAAATAAACGAAAACTGAATTGGCATTAAGCTCAAAAGCACATAATAGTACATTTCGTACCTAGGACTAAAAGTCTTTTTTAGCGTGTAAGAAGTTTCCAGAGAAGGCGAGGTCTGGAATCGAATACGCTAAAAAAGACTTTTAGTCCGTGGTACGAATAGTATTTTTCATATTGGACGGAGTCCTAGGTATGAAAAATCCTTTACAGTTACAGGCAGTGAAATTTCGCACTGTTTGTCCTGTCTTCTTCTTCTTTTTGTGACAGTGGTAAAACCATATATTTTTATATTTATTGATCTCGGCTTAGCCTCAGAAACTCTCCTTTTCATCTTTTTATCCCTTGTTATGTAGCTTGAATTACATGAACATTTTTGGTTCACCTCTTGGAAAAAATATTAAATTCCAACTTCGCTCTTGTTGGAATTTTCTATTTTCTCTTCACTGTAACCAAATAACTGTTGTTAAATAAGAGAATCTCTTTCCAGCGTTCTCTTGCCTGAAATATTTTTAGTTTGCACATCTTCGAAAAGCATGAGGAAATGTCCGACACATAAATGGTTACATGCAAGCCATAAATCTTATGCAAAGAATATAATTGATGGATTTATTGTAAGCTAGCCTAAGCAAAGCATGCAAAAGTGTTATATCATCAAGCAACAATAGTATAATATATCGTTCGTAAAGTAAATATGCAAATACAAATAAACCATGCTTGACAGAATAATTAACTCATTGATTATCACATAAAAACATAAATCTTTGTGATTCCAACAAAACTTTGCAAATTAAATGTTTCTTAGAGTTACGTAACTTTCTAAATATTGTACGGATTTATACGACATTGTTGAGGCAGTAAAACGGCGAAAGTCAACATATTCTTTTGACCTTGTCTGATAAACTTTGAATCGAATATTTCGTTAATGCCTGAAGTGCATACTAAAATGGGTTTAGACCTCGCCAAATGCCAAATTGAATACATACTATAAAATGCAGAAATGCATTCAGCGCATTACAAATTTGCAAGTTAAAAATGATTTTGTCTGAAACACAGGCAAAATTTCAATTGCAAACAATAAAACGTCGAAACTTTTCGAACTTTTGTGGTAATCTCATGTTTCAGTTTATCACATAGATTATGCATAATACCACAACCCAGACGATTTTGAACCAGTCAACAATATATCGATATCATCTATATGTATAGTCTATCAATGCTTTTCTCAGCATAAATAAGATTAGGCGAAGTACTTATTTGCTTTGTTTCTTAGATACAGAAGCATCGAATGAGATCAATGTAATATATTGACGCATAGTAGATCTTAATATTGTGATGATTGTATTGAATTAATTTGAAACTGTATGTTGTGCATGTACTTAATGCATTCTATCTTGATATTGCGTAATATTCTTAAAAATTTATTGGACTAATTGCATAGCGGTATAAATAAAAAATGAATTAAATTGGAAAACCACGGCGCACCTAACAGACGACAAACATAAAACGTTTCATAGATACGAGCTATTTTTCACATTAATGCTTTTTCCAATCGATTCGAAAAGGAACGGTGTGAAAAAAAAACGTCTAAACTTAGTGGATCCAAAGTCAAGGTTATTACCGATCGGATTTCATACACATGCCAATTTATTCATATTTTTTTTTCGCAAATGAAAACAACACACATATCACTTTTCCTTCTACAGAACCGCTTTCAAATATTGATTTTAGTTAAACATGTTTGTAATTGATATGCATAATAGAGCTTAGCGATGAAAAAATAAAATCGTCTGTTCGATTTATACCATAAATGTAAATGCTAAAATTATGCTACTCCGATTACAACCAATGCGTATACAGACATTTTATTGGTAAAGGAAGTAATCAAATTTCTTTACCAATTCAATACAAACCATATATCATTATGGTCCCCACCGTATGTGCAAAAAAAAATAGCAATAATTTTTATTCGGATTTGTGCGTGACATTTTCGAATAAAGAGCGCAGCTATTAAACGGAATCCCGACTGTCGGAAAAACAGACGAGCTCTCATATTTCATCAATTTATGGTTCTGTGAGGCGTAATAAATTTTTTGTTATACTTTCGTTTGAAGGTCAGGAAAATGGTTTTATTTTGGAAATACCAGTAGAACCATGGGATGCACGAGCACGTTATGAAAACGTTTTTTGTTTGTTTTCTGAAAATTAATTTTGTTTTTCTTTCTCTTTACAGGCCAGCTCGCGCTATACAAATGGATGTTACAAGAATACCGACCATGAGCTCATCTCATGACTGTGGTTCGTTGTCAAGAGTGGTAATGGTTCGGAAAACAGATCAGCGAATGATTAATCATAAAACGCCCAAGTCGGTAAGTTAGCGATAGCAAGACAGTAGATATCCGTATAGACTTCGTAAATAGATATATCGTCAAAGACTTAGATATATCGTCAAAGACTTCTTGGAAATTTTCCTTTGATGGCAAGTGTAAGGCTTTGGTCATACAGCCTAAAACACGGGATGGTACTACACCCTAATCGAACTTTAACTCTACCAACAATTTACGTATTCTATTTCACAGTCTGACGAATTGTAAATAAGCAAAGTTCGCAGGCAAACAGTTTCGGCTAATTAAAATTTAGTTGGAAGCATGTAAAAATATCAAAGTCATTCTGATAATTATTTCACACTCTTGCACGAAAAAATTCAAATTAAATTTTACGGCTTTCAATAATAAGTAGCTGAGTCGTGTACTGTACAGACATACACAAACATTAAATGATTGCTATATTTTTCAATCGTGGTATTTTAACGATTTAAGAAGTATATGCCAGGAACACTGAATCGTCTTCTTCGAACAAAATATATTATCAAATGACCGAAACTTAATGCGTCTTGCGAAGTTAATCACAAGACATCGATTCACGGACTCGTTTCAATTTAAAATGATTTCAGTTAAAAATAGATTATTATTGAGAAATTGACCTGTTGCATCTTCTGATATTATTTTTTGCTTGTAAAACAAGGTTACATGTGAAGATAATTATTATATTTTTGGTGAAGACTCAATTCAGCTGCTCGTAATTACAGTGAACGACATCTCAAATGTCTCACTGTCAAATTTTTCTGAGAATTTTATTGTGTCATTGCAAATTCACAATGACATTCTCTGAAAAAAATGACAGTGAGACATTTGAGATGTCGTTCACTGTATTAGAATTAAAATTGTAAATCAATTTTAAAGACGCGCGTTGGATGAGATTGTTTAAAAATTGTAGCGACCTATCATAACACAACATTCTTTCCTCAACAGGATCCTCAGTGTGAGCTCGTTACGTTTGAAACAATTCAAACATACCGTGGCCATAAACCAGATCGCACTGTTGTAATCAAAGAGACTCAGGATTTTCCCGAGTCGCAAGCACAGCGTTCTCCAACTGCACAGCGCTTCCTCAAATCTCAACTCTCAAGTGGCATTCAATCTATGACAATATCCACAAGCGATGTTAGCCGAATCGATAGATGCAGTCCAGTACGAAGCATTACACCGAATTTCTCTGTAAGACAAAAGTCACCTTCACCTCTGTCGCAACAGGGTTCATTCAGTTTGACATTCACCGATTTTGAACGAGACTGTCTCAAAGCTCATAATGATTTTCGCGTGAAACATGGCGTTAATCCGTTGAAATTGAATAAGAAATTGTGTCGGTTTGCTGAGGAGTGGGCGAAAATTATCGCTTCACGTGGTACTCCTGCTCATCGTAACAACTCGCCGTACGGTGAAAACATATTTTGCTCATGGAGTTCCAGCAATAATGTGGTGGTGAAGGGCTGGGAACCGGTCGAACATTGGTACAGCGAGGGAGATACACATTGCTTCGGAAGAGAACCGTCCACATTGAAAACGGGTCATTTTACACAAGTAGTTTGGAAAGACAGTCGTTTGTTGGGTGTTGGTCAAGCGAGGAACAGGTAAGAAACTTACTTTCGTTTTTCAATTGACGACGGTAAATCACTGATATTGTCTTAGGTCTGGCCAAGTTTTTATAGTGGCAAATTACGATCCTCCAGGAAATTTTATCGGAAGTTTCGCGGAGAACGTTCTACCAATAATATCACAGACTCCAACACCCCGGATTGTTATAAACGGAATATCGGAAGACTCAATCGATTCCCTTCTGACCGACTCGTCCAGGGAAGATGGGGATTTGGATAGATTTGTGAATGCAATCGTTCGATATCATAACGAATATCGTAAGAAACACGGAGCACCCGAACTAAAGTAATTACATAAACTCGCAACCGAAAATTGCACTGAACCGATTATACTTCCAGGCTGAACAAAAATCTCCGCTCAATTTCCCAAGACTGGGCTGAAACTCTAGCCCGAGAAGATCGATTCGCCTACCGTCCAAACTCCGATTACGGTGAAAATATCTACTGTCTTTGGTCGTCCGATCGAAATGCCAAAGCAAATCCGAAAAATGTGTGCCGATCATGGTATGACGAGGTGAAAGAGTTCAATTTCGGTGTCGAGCCGAAGGGTATGTTCAAAGCGGGCCATTTTTCACAAATGGTGTGGAAGTCATCGCGGGAAGTGGGTGTAGGTGTAGCGAAAACTAAGAAGGGAAAAGTTCTGGTGGTTTGTAATTATGAGCCAAGAGGAAATGTAGTAGGGCAATTCAATTCAAATGTTTTGAGAGTTGTACGTTAAGATGTGTTGTGTCGCAAACGTTTTAGGTATGTAACCAGAGTGATAACCTTTTTTTACAAGATTTGTTAAACCTAATTCTTGTTAGAGTAATTTGCTATGTTGTTTTTGTTGTTTTAAGAATTTAATATCTAACAGTAAAAAGCAACCAACTAACATTGAATGCTCTAATACACAAGCAATGCTGTATCATTTTGCGAGCTTTGTTAGAGAAAATATATCGTTAGTCGACGCTGCAATGATTCAATAGAATTACGGTAAGTGAGCCATTACATCATTTGGCTTTTGGTCAAATTAATTAAGGACTGTTCTATGATCGCCTCGTACATTAGACCTTCGAATTAATTAGATTTCTCTAATCAAGAAGATAATAACATTTGAGTAAAATACAAACTTTTTATTTTAAATTTTATACGGAGGTCGTACGGATTTTTTGTATTCTTTTAACGACACTTAAGACAAAGTGCTGTAAGAATGAAAAACAAACTTCTCGAACTAAATTTGGATTTTTCAAATATATTACTTACCCGCTTTGTAATGAAGAATAATCGATTCTACGTCATTCATCCTAATATCAGAGGGAGTCTCTAATTTTCTGCAAAAGTCTCAGTTCGAGCATCAACCAATTTCAATTTTTAGTGAATCCTTTTTGGGACAATTTTTGTTTACCGTTGAAAATCTGGATTCTCAGAAATTTATAGACTTCGTTGTGTAACAGATGACGATGAGTAACCATCATAGAACACCGTTGCGTCAAAGGGCAATCAAAAGTCATCCTAAGTTTGCTTCAGCTGATTCAGCTTCAGGTCCGGATGAAATTTGCCAGCCCTTTCCGGTATACCCCGTTTACTATATATTGGAGAATGCATGCCGAATGTCACAAATAGTCAGACTCACAATGGTTATCACAAAGGGATGCAGAAGTTCGCAGTGTTAAAAGACGTATTTAGATGCAACTTAAGGCAGGCCGGTAAGGACATAGTCTGAAATTGAAACTTGACAACCAGAAATGCCAGAATGATTATATCTTAATCCAAGGGATGTTAGCGGTACCAACATAGATTAATATCGCCTAAGCAGTCAGGTATTACTAAAGAATTTAAATCAAATTAGTTATTATTATCGACCTCTAGTTCGTTGAAAGTTATACTAATGAAAAAAGAGTAAATGATCTTACCACGGCAGAGTGAAATAAGCCAGGCAGGAGCGGTTCATTTTTGACTGTATGAAAATGAACTCAAATGAACAATGACATAAATTGAATAATTTTATTCGCAAAAAATAAGGCTACTAGTAGATAATTCAGGTCCCTAGTCAAATCAAGCGCTCCTGCCTGGTTTACTTTACTCTGCAGTGATCTTACATTTAGTATGACTGCTAGCGAACAGTTAACTTATTACTAATAAACAGCCTCGATGAAGCGGCTAACAGTGGCAGAGACAGAAATATGCGACATGAGAAAATGCAACAAAGTGAATCTGTCGTAAAATTTGGATTTTTTTAGCGCAACATTTTTGAATGTTAATTTTCAAGAATTCGATTTGAATTGATTGAACACAAGAAATAATAAATATTTTCACAATTAATGCTCGCAACAGGTCAAACCTGGCCTGAAACAAGTAAGTCTAATTAAAATCATGTTGGGTTGAGGCTTTTAATTGATTGATCACAGGAATTTAATCAGAGAAAATCTCTTCACATAAACTGAATCAGAAAAAATCTCAGATCTAGAATCTAGACCGACGGGATCATATGAAATGAATCAGGTCGTTGGAGTGCTTTCCTAGGTTCATATCTCAATGTAACAATTTCTTTGGATCTATTCACATAAAACCAATTTTAATGTTTATGAGAACGAGAACATTGGCCATGGAATTTTTCGTTTTTGAAAACATTGAACACCGATTTTATTATTTATGAGAACACTGTCACGGGTGGCACATTATTAATCAATTATTAATATAATAAAATCATGATTTTGCACACTTTTTCACACACAAAACGAAAAATCATCACAATCAACCACATCAAAACAAAAAAATCTAATTTAGAATTTTCACAACTGTCACTTTTTCGTTGAACCACTTTGTCGCAATTTGACGCAACGACAAAACGACTCTGCCACTGTTACCCGCTTCATCGAGGCTGTTTAAGATATTCTTCTATATACGTTGCACTGTTATACAAAAAATCATGTTCGCAGCTTGTGTCTAAACTGGAATTTTGTTCATAAGATTTGTCGTCAACTTCGGCTTCGTCTCAGGTTGACAATTTCTCCTTTATTTTACTCAAATTGTCCATTTAAGCACATGTTATTAACGAAAATAGCTATTTAACATAAAACAGCATTGTAACAAAAAAGAGGTTTTTCAATCATTTTTCAATTAGTATTTTAGTAGAATTAAACAAATTCCTTATTGAAATTATCAACTGAAGAAACGTGTTGCCTGTAGTACCATGGACTGAAATATAACCGACGAAAATGTTCATTTTGAATGATTGATTGGTCGATTTAAAATGAACATTTTCCTCACTAATATTGAAAAAAAAAATTGTGAAACGGACTGATTAGAAATGATAAAATCAATAAGAAAGAAATGTGACTAAAACTTACTTTAATTATACGGATTGTTATACCAAAGACAAAAAACAAACAAATTAAAAAACACGCAAATGAGCTTTCTAATTACATTAAGTACACGAATTTATGAAATAATAAAAATTAACGAGGAACACAACCAAGCCAAATTAGATAAATTAGTTATAAATGTAGGAAACAATCAGTGCAAAATCGTAAAGCCAACAGAAAATAATTTTTAGTTTTGAAGCCAATAAGCACAATTTTTATCAAGTCCAACATTTTTTGTCTCTTAATTTAAAAGTAAGATTTTCATCATAGAACATATTGGTGAATTAATGAAAATAATCGCACAAAAGATAGGCGCACCTATTTACTTCTTACGAAATAAAAAGTTTAATTGTTTTATGTAATCTATTATTGTAAAAATTTGATTTCGTCGATTTTTTGTACCATCACAATATTTGATTAAAATAAAAAATTTATTAAGAATCAGAGCTTCTGTTTTCTTTCTTTCGATTAATGAACCGGTGATCCCACCGAAGAACGCAGGAGAATCTTAGCTGCAGCTGAAATTTATTTTGGAATCTAGGCCAAAATAACTAATCAGACAACCACATAGGGTGAATAATAATAATGAAAATAGGGTGATCGCACACATAGGGATGAATCGGACATGTATAAGTCGTCGGACTATAGGAAAAAAAACAAATAGTTTCAAAAGGACTGGTAAACACGACCATCTCTTAGATTTAATTCAATTTGCATCATAAATACAAGTACTGAACCACTACAGTGTGTTCATCTTTAGAAAGCACAATTTTAGATTTATCAGACTTTCAAAAGTCATCAATGTTCCCCGTCAAATAAGTGCTGCGCAGTCTATGTTATCTCGGCGTGAAACTTGAATTCGATAAGGGATTTTTAAATTTTGTGCCAACATAACCTGGAAACACTTAGCTGATTGGGAACATAGATGACTTTTGAAACTCAAAAAATCTCAAAATTCTGTAGATAAAATAATATCTGATAAATTCGTCATTTGTTGAAATCAAAAGCTTCATATTACATGTTACAAAGTATTATTAATGATAAAAACCTCGACAAAAACCAACAAAATTGAGAAAGCCACTAATCGTCCGAGGATGGGGTCCATGAAAAATGTCTGAAAAAAATGATTGAAAAATGTTGGTATTGACGTCATGATGCGTCATAAGGATGGAAAAATTGGAAGGTCGAGTTTAAATGTGAACAGTTTGTTGAGTTTGTAGATCCGAGGCGCAGCCGATGTCAATAAACTCGCGAAAACTATACTTTACAATTTTTCGTCTGAGCTATCGGAAAATCCGTGGATTTCGATAAAGGCTGTGTAACTTATAATGTGGCTGTAGTTTTTATAATATAGCTGCATGACTTATAAAAATATAGCTACTGAAAGCATATTCTATTAATGTTGGTTATTTACATGCAATATGAGTTACACAACTATATTATGGATTACAGAGCTACATTACGCACCGAGAACATACTTTATAGCTATTGTGGCAGTGTAATGCATATTTGACGTATGAAAATTATAGCAGTGTGCTGCATATGAGCAAATTCTGGCAAATTCTGGCAAATTGGGAAATTCAATTTCCCAAATATAAGCCCTGATTTGAAATGTGGCTCACAGCTATAATATAAAGTAACACACATTCCAACTGTTATGTCAACCGAATTAATAAATAAAATTTGCAATATGCATTACACAGTTATATGCCAAAAAATGGGGGTGCTAAAAGTTCACTTATTATAGATCACATACACATATTGGGATTTTCGTGCTAGGTAGAATATTTTACAAGCTGAGTGCACCGAAAAAATTTATTCATGAAGTGAACGGTCTTCGGTGCAGAAACACATAAAATGTAAATTTTCATGCATGTTGTAAACGTTCCGATTTCAAACATTTTACATTTTATGATCTCACAAGCTGACAGATTTTGGACTAAACGACGGAACTAGTATGCACACTTGGTGAAACTATACAAAGCAAAATGTATGAGCAATGAAAGTTTCCATTAGTTTTACAGCTTTGCATGAAACATATTTCACACGCTCTGACAACATGTTTATGGCTGAAAAAAAGACACTAAACCTAAGCTGAACTTCGAGAGTCCACAAAAAGAAACAGTAGGACAGTAGCAGTTAAGTATAGTTAAAATCGCCAATAGCCTGGCAGGAAATGGATGAAAATGCGACATTTATGTGGATGTAAATTCGCTTGATACTGAAACCCAAATGCACCGTGCTGAGCATTAAAGGTTTATATAAAACACAATATAACAGTAGGATCATATTTTACGCATTTCTTTTTTAAATACCCCATCCCTGGTTACACGAAAATGGTCCAAAGAATTTATTGCAGTTGACATCTTTTTAAAAAAAATTTGGTGCATTAAAAAGCCTACCGGTTTTAGATTCTCCAACTTATTCATGCATACCTGACACGAATTTATTCGTTCCAAAAACTTTTCAAACTGTGTTTGACGGTGTGCAAAAGTTTAGTTCTGTGCTATTGAAAACGAAAACTTTTATATAATTTTAAAGGTTTAGAGAAGAAAATCTCACTGAAAGCCATACCAGTACTAGTTTAAGCTACATTTGCTCAATTTTTATTGCAATTATAATGTTATAGATCACATACCTTGGTATATACTTACTTCTCTACAATTTCTCAGTTCCGGTATTGTTTAGAATACACAAATATGCGTGGACCATATCTTTATGGTGGCACGCTTTTGGATGCAATAAATATTTCGATTCTAAGTATTTCAACCCAACATCATTTGATATTGTAAACTCATTGAAATTGTAAACAAATTGATATTGTAAACTAATTGAATTGTATCTCACAAATCAATTAAGCTATTACGTACTCATGCAACATCCTTCATAAACGCAAGATATCGCGCACTGTGAGCGCTCGTAATATAAATAGGGAATGAATGTTCGCTAATGTTCATTCAGTTTTTGTTCTTAAAACAATAATGTTGAAGATAACTATTGTTGCCGTTTTGTTTGCAGTCTTTGCAATCGCTTCTACAGAGTAAGCATTTTTAGTTTAAAATTTCATTTGTTGTGCTTTTGTACTAACAAACAATATTTCTTTCAAATTAATTTAGTGCTCAGAAGTACACTCACGCACAGGCATTAGCCAAAATTAAGGCGGCTGGTAAGTTTGTTTGAATTACTCAATGAAATTTGTCTGTAATAAAAATGTTGTAAAACAGGAGTTACCATTGCATCAAGTGGTGGTTGTAGCAATCGACAAAGTTCTTCTTGTACTTCTCTTGAACAAGTTCGCAAAAAGACTATCGATAGTGGCGTTATAATATTGAAACAGGCATCGAAATGTGCTATCACAATTACTGGAGGAACTGAAGTAAAAACTTTTATCTAACGATTCTTAATGGAAAAACGAATTAAAATTTATCGTTTTGCGATAAGGTCGGTCATGCTAGCTCTAGTACATATTCCCACTACAATGGGTACAAAATTGACTACAGGCTCAACACTTGCCTAAATAATTACATTACGAAACATTACACATATTTGGGTAAAAGAAGTGATGGAGCGAAACAATACCGGTCGGCAGCAGGAAACATTTATGCCTTGGAAGGAAACCACTGGGATGTGACTTATTATTAACGTTATCAGTGATGTTTACGAATTTATCAATAGAACGGCACACTGCAATAATTTTTTATTATATTTAAAATGCGCATCTTTTTTTAAAAAAAATACTGATGTGATTGTTTCACCTATTAATACAAAATTCTTGTCTAAAATACATACATTTGCACAATGTTACTGTGTTTTGTTTGTTCTAATTCTTATCGAAAGTAAGTAAAGTAATTTCTCACAAGAGACATTGTAATCGTAACAAGGTAACTGCTCATTTATTTATCCCAGATGTTATTTGCATTCGGGTGCAAATATCCATATAATAGACTATTTGCACCCGGCCGACTGCAAATAGCCTATATTATAGGTCCTATAAATACACCATTTGCATCCAATTTTCTAAGCACTCAATTGTTGGGCCAGTTATACGAAACAACCCAATTGTTAAGCCAATTTGTACAAGGAAGATTCAAGTTGCTTCCTTCGAAACACCTAGTTCATAGGTCCTTTCTTACGAGGAAGAATCATGGTCATCCAGGTGCAAATAGTGTATAATAGTCACTTCCCAATATTAAATTGAAGTCCAAGCCATCGCTCAATCTCACTAAGCTAACGTGTATAGTATATTCGTGGACAAAATGTGAAGCTAGAGACCTTTAATATAAAGGCCGCAGACCTCTAACACTAATAACTATTTAAAGGCTGACGGTAACAAAGTATGCTTTGCATTTATTTCCGAGTTTATTTCGTTAAGTAGGAGTCATCTATCCTCCATAACCATTGCATCCATGTTTTAAAATTTGGGGGCTTTTGACATTTACCATTCGGTTGTTATTGCAGGGAGCAATGCTATGATCAAAGTGATTTTCGAAACTAAAATCAAAAGAAGCAAGTGAACTGACTATAAATGTGGCACAAAATTTGGTTCAGTCTGAATTATCGACACCTTGCGACTGCGTCTTACTAAATAAAAGCTATACATGCCCACAACCTCATCGTATTTGGGTAACGTCATACGAGTTATTCGGTGTGTTCATCATCGTTGCAGCTACCAAACACATTGCAACTATCCAAGTTTCAAAACTCGAGTGAATTTTATTACGATACGAATGCGATATAATCGGTAGAAAATTTCCATATGGAATTGTTCAACTTGGGACTCGAACCCAAATTCTTTTTGGTGGAAGGCTAGCAGTGCCGGACTGGCTCAAGAAAGCCCTTCGGGCGTTGTATGGCGAAATTTTTCAAAAAGCCCTTCGTCGTCATTTATCCATACAAAAATCAAAAGGCCCTTCGGGAAACGCCCGAACGCCCATAGGGCCAGTCCGGCACTGAAGGCTAGTACGCACCCACTGAGCCGTCACATCCGATTGCAACCTGCAACGCTTCCGACAGAAATAGTATATGGAGTGCAAGACTATGTGAATGGTAGACATTTTACATTTTTAGAGGGTACACTAGTAGGCTGAAATTGTAGCCTAGATTTGTGCGTTTCAAAATTTTTGATCAATGATATATTTTTCAATGAAAGTGTAAAACAGGTATGGTCTATTGTCCGCCCGGAGGACATACTTAAACGCACTCATTTTCATATTATTTTGACATAAAATGTGAGTGCGTTTAAGACGAATTTGCCTATCGACCATACCTGTTCTAGACTTTCATTGATCTTTTTATGGGAGTCTTTTTTAAGAAATGTACGAACCGAGTTTCGCGTAGAAATATATCAGCTTTGAATAAAAATACAATTTTGTCTGTAAAGTAAGAACGTCGCCGCACTTTAATTTCGGTCACCATTTTATAGTTTGCCCGGGTGACAATTGGGCACACCATTTGCTGTTGGTACCTTTTATCTTTATTTCGTTGAAGCCGTTGCCATCAATTCATTGTAATATGATTCTACATATTTCTCGTCGCTTTCGCTAGTATCTTCACCGTCATATTCGTCGCTGGTCGAAAAACAGCTCCACATTTCTTTGATCACTGCATATGTATGAAGAACATTATCTCAAATCGATTAGATAAATAACTTTCAATATAAATCGTAACAGAAGCTTTACTTCTTCCTCAATCATTAAAAACAATTTGAACAATAATGAAGTACCCATTGATACCATTACTTTCATTAAGTCTTTTGATAACTGGGGTATCGCTAACGAAGAAACGGTTTGATAATTTTAAAGTGTACAGCGTACAAGTTCAGAACGATGACCAGCTAAAAATATTGGAAAATTTAGAGAGAAAAGATTTTGATTTCTGGGAGTCACCAATACTGGGAGATGTTGCTGATATTATGGTATCGCCCGACCAGGAAGAGTACTTTCAGTCTTTGGTGGTCGTTCATCAATTTGAAAGCACGATAAAGATTGCTAACCTTCAAGAGTAAGTAAGAGTGGAACTCTCTTAGGAAATTTTAGAAGATTTTTTTCCTAAATTCTCTACAATATTATTATGGAGCTAGTTGTACAAGGTCGCAGTACTTCTCGATAATGTTAATATTCATCTTGTTCAAGACGCTTTCAATCCCAACTGCCTACTAACCGAATTATCTAACTAATATAATTTGAATTCATTACCGTAGGTTAATGGATCTTCAGAACCCGGTAATTGTTCCTAGGGCCGGCTATGGGTGGGAAATATATCACTCACTCGACGAGATCTATGCATATTTAGACGATTTATTGGAACGTTTCCCAACAATTCTGACTCCATTTACCGTTGGATATTCATACGAAAACAGAGAGATTCGAGGTGTTAAAGTGTCTCGTCAAGAGGTAGAATTACATTTCTTACAACTCTACGCACAGCAGCGTTCAATATTCAATTGAATTATAGAACAATAAAGCAATATTGATTGATGCAACCATTCATGCCCGAGAGTGGATATCAACACCGGCAGCAACGTGGCTTTTAACGCAGTTGCTCACGTCTGAAGATCCTGAAGTGGTTAATATGTCAAACAATCTTGACTGGTATATTATTCCAGTCTTAAATCCAGATGGTTTTGTTTATTCTCAAAAAGTTGTACGTGAGTCTAAATACGATTTGTGAATCAAAATTGTCAACTTTTTTGTTTCTGTGCAGAATCGTGCCTGGCGTAAATCTAGGACAGCCCATTTTAAATTGTGCTATGGAGTCGATCTTAACAGGAATTTCGACTATCATTGGAACAGTACGCTACAATTAACATTTCTAAAATAAATCTTAATAATAAATTTGGGACATTGAAACAGCTGTCGGTGCTTCCGATAATCCATGTTCTGATACATACGCTGGGCCGACTCCATTTTCCGACAAAGAATCTATCGCTTTCAAAGACTTCTACGAAACGAATAAGGAGCAAATTGTCGTTCATTTCGCCTACCATTCGCCTGGTCAATACTTTTTATCACCTTTCGGCTACACGTACGATCACGCAGACAATCACGATGAATTAATGCAAATCGGAAACGCTGCTGCAGATGCGATTAGGCAACGAAATGGAACCGATTTTGTTGTGGGGACAACCGCAGAAGTACTACGTAAGTCAACATGGACTTTTGATAATTTATAGGCGAAAATTACAACTTTGATTTTAGGTTTAAATTCTGGAACGGTACGCGATTGGTTGAAAGGTGTCCATAATATCAAAGCCACATACACCATCGAAATGAGAGACATAAGAAATGGTATGTGTCCTAGAACAAAGTCAATGAATGCATTCTCTGACTCGTAAATACTTTTCTAAAGGTCCCTATGGATATCTAGTTCCACCAGATCAGATTTTTCCTAACGCTTTGGATATATTCGACGCAATGAAAGCTGTCGTTCGTACATGTCGTGACCTGGGGTATTTCAATTAACACAACTACTTTTACTAGTCGGCGTTTTCTTTAGTATCGAAATAAAACATTTTCCAACAAAAATAGCTTTAACATGTGGTCGTACCCTTGACACATTTTTGAATCAACATTAGCTCCGTACTAGTATCAAACCCTAAAACTCTTATCAAACTTTATTAAGAAACCAATCGTCCCATGCCGCTAGAACTGCTAACGAATCGTTGATAAAATTCAAAATTCTGCCAAAATGCTCCAGCAGACATCTACCAGAAAATTGACGAAGCACAAAACTGCATCGAACAATCACGGTGCAATTATTGTTTATGCAAGCAGTCATCTCGCACATTCATATACGAACATACTAAGAAGTCCTACATGTTTATCGATCAGACTTGCGCATTAATTTATTGGTTCGAATAGTTCAAGAAGCTTGGATTTTCTTCCATTGAAAATATTTTCATCGAACAATTTTCCAATTTCTGAGGAGTTGTGGTTAAATATCAAGCAATAAGAATATTGACTCGTAATTGGGGCGTAAGAAATTTAATAAAGTGGTGTGATAATACTATTAACTGAAGCACGAAATAGTGCATGCATACGACAACTACTACTGGACTAAATCTTAAGAGTGGTTTGTACGGTCACTTTATTTTGATATGCAAAAGTTGTGTCATATGTGGTTGTTGCCTGCATAATAATTAATTTCAAAACAAAAAAATTCAATTAAATAAATCAACTCTGTTGTCGCGTACTTTCGCTGAGTATTTCGCGATTAGTTCAATTGATTGGTCGTGCAAGCGATGTAATGGTGAGAGTATTTTAAGAAAAAATCGAGACTGCATGATCGTCTAAACGATGCTTAAATTAGGTGGTAGTGGAAAACATTGAAAATTTTATTCGTTTAAAATCGCAAAACACTTTTGTGGCAACATATTGATTTTTGATAGAGCATATCAGCTCATAACATTGAAACCGGTTGAAGTTACAGTCAATTTTTTATTTGCTGTGATTGAATTAAGGTGGCAAATATTTACTTAAATGCAATACTGCTATATTTGGTCAGTGATTTCAAACATTTAATATTCAAAAACGTTGTGACTTTAATGTAACCAACGATAGTTTTCGTCATTCAAACCGTTCGGAAAATTTTAGTACGAATAAAAGTTGATAAGAACTAAGGAAATGTGTAGCTAAAAAGATATCCGGGGAACTTAAACACTTGATACCATATAGGACGTTCCACATAATAGCTAAGTTGATAGCATCACCAAAGATATGTTTAAGAATGATGTAAGTGCAATTTGACGATGTAATTTACCATTACTTCCATTACTAAAAAGGAAAACTCCCCTTTGCTAAATGATAAAATGTGAAAATTTATTCGCCCGTTGGACATTTTAATAGCCGAAGAAATTAATTAATTAATTAATTACATAATTGGATGGTATATCTATAGGTAGAATAATGTGTTGCAAAAATGGAAATTATGTAACAAATCTCTAGGTATTACGAATCTCTACTTGTGTCCATATAGTGCAATATTCAAGTCAATCAATCTCATTCGCTTCAAGCTGTAGAAAATGGCAAAAAAAATAATTTCTTGTTGTAATTGAACGAAACATATTAAACGTTCATTTCCTACTGTATACCATTTGTGTTTTTGCGTTTTTAATGCGTAGATCGGCATTATGTAAATTAACAACTAGTAGATTGATTAAGAAGGAAGTTTCGAGTGAAGTGGTATAATGCATGAATTAGGAATCACAACTATGGACTATCCTAAGTAATAAAATTGGTTTCAATTAGTTATCTTAATGGTATCCCGGCATATTGTACAAATATCTTAAATTAATCGTTCTTTCAGATGAATCAAATTAATTTCGTGTTTGTTTTTTTCTGCAGACTCAACGACAGAAGCTTAATGCCGTAAATTAAACTTAAGTCAAAAAATGTGAAAGACTTGGCAGACTTGAAAACCAACGAGCTGTTGCAATAAAACTCTTCAATAAATTATGACGTAAACCATACGTGTTATCCAACGCGTTATATCTCTAACATAAAATAAAAACAAAAAAAAATGTTTGCAATCAATACAGTACTTGTATCCACATTAGTGGCGCATTGTATCGTGCTCGTTCGATGCAATGAAGTTCAACAGCACAACCCGAATGAATGTTCGAAGCATGAATTCAAAAACAAGGACATTTTAATGGAAAATGTAGTGCCGGATTTAAGCGATCTGTTAAATCTCAATAATAAATCAGTTGAAGATCTAACTGACATACTGGCATTATGGAAATCAATCAAAGACGAAAACAATGTTGTAGTTCAAGGTAAGAATTTGGGTAATTAGTATTCAGTGCACACAGCGGCAGGTATCAATAACAAACGATTTGTAATTGGGGTCATGATGTAATCGCTTAAATATTAACTTTAAAGATCATCTGAAACATAGGTGACGCTTTTAGAATTTGTATTGAAAAATGCCTACAGAAGGAACCATGAGTTCTAACTGGTGTCTTGTTTTTTGCAAAATGCAGAGTATATTTTTGGAAAATTAATTTGCCGAAAAACGTTTTAGCAAATTTTGGAAAATCTTAGGAATTTTTGGAAAGTCATGGCAAATGTTGGAATATCCTAGCAAAGTTGGCAAATTAATTTTCCAAAAATAAGCCCCGGCAAAATGTATGATAAAACAATTGAAGTGAAAGATTTAGCTAAACACCAGAAAATATTTGCTACAACTGAAGTAACAGATTCAAGGTCTTTACCGTGATATGTCTTCCGTTTGTAAAAGATTATTGTTAATTTTCGTCTATTTAAACTCATTTTTCAAAAAATAATATGCGCGTTTATTAAGAGGCTAGCCTGCGATGCGAAAGACAAGCATTGTATTTCCTAAGTGGGTGCCTTAAGTGTTGCACCTGGGACTGTGGAAATATTTTTTCTCAGAATTTTTTTTTCCTCTTTTAATCTACTCTTTCTTCCAGATATGCCGTTCACAATTATCATACCGAAAGTGAACATCAAAACGATTGAAAAGGAAAGACTGAAAGAATTTTTATTCGAACACTTGATACCTGGAAAAGCATTGAGCGTTTTTAATGAGGACGATGTTTATGGTAACTGTAACAAGCACGAAATTTGTTTAAAGAAATTGAAGCACGTTAATGAGAGTACGTGGACTGTGAACGGATTGAAAGTTATTCGAACTGCTACGCTGACCAGTGGTTCAGCTGCAATTCACATCGATGGAGTTCTGTCCGATCGGAAAATGTTGTTTTCGAAAAGAAATATTCAAGAGACGAACAGGTAAAGCTAATGATAGGAGAGCTATGGCGAATACAATTTATACAACATACGAACGTTTGAAAAACAGGTACAACGCTCCACAGCGACTCGAAATGAAAAATGCTACCAAGGAAGAATCGACGAATTCGAGGAATAGAAATAACAAACAGAACGCCCTGATGACATTCCTGACTGGAATGAAATCAGGAACCAAAGTTTTCCAACATTTCTTAACCAAGAGCAATCTTTCACAGCAGTTGAGTGGTAATTTGAACAGTGAACGTTTAGATTGATTGTCGCTAAAAATAGTTTATTGAAATAGATAGCCAATACACCATCCTCATACCGTCTGACAATGCATTTCAGCGGTGGCATCCAATTGATTGGGGATTTTATCCGTTCAGTGTTCAAGAGTTCACTGAAGACATACTGAGAAATCACTTCATCCAAATGAAATCTCCACTACGAATGGCCGATATCGCAAACATGGATCGGGAACAATCATTCAAGACTATAGGCGGAGAAATGGTTGTTTTCAGAAAGAATCGTATGAGTACTTGGGGTTTTTGTCACGGTGATTAAAGTCTAAATGAAAAACTACAATTTCAGCTCCGACCGTCAACAATGTTTCAATTTTGGCTAACTTTAATTTACCAAATGGGAATGAGGTGTTTCTCATTTCGGAAGTTCTATTCATGTCGGAAGCTGTCGTATCTCGATTACATCAGGTGAGGGTTTCTCCTTTATTCGGAAAATATTTTTCGATCCTAACAGACCGTGCGACTTTACTGATGGTAAATGAATCACTCACGTATCTCTATGTACATCGTTTGTAGATGAACAAGGACAAGGAGACACCACCGTTACTAGCATTCCCCTGGTTTGGTGCACAATTCTTATCGCACTCATTTCTTGCATTGGAGAGAGACAATCGCTTTACGCAAATTGTCAGGTATTTTGAACATCGTTGTTCTCTTTGATCTAAATCGACTAACTGTCGGCTTTATTTCAGATACATGAATACGGCTGACATAGCTCAATACATTTCCGGTGCAAACTACACGTTCTTCGTTCCGACTGATGACGCTTTCGAAAAATTTGGACTGGCCAATCTTCCCGAAACGACGTTAGCTTCTGAAAAGGGCATTCAATTGCTGCTGAACCACTTTGTTAAAGGACGTTTGTATGACAGAGATCTAAAAAATGACGAGGTTTTTGAGACTATTGGTGGAGGAGCTTTACGCATAAGCCGTAAACATGCAGGTTTGTCCACAATGGCAGCAAGTTCCGGTTAACAATTTTAAAAATCACTTTCATCAAATTGTAGGAAACGTGACCGTCAACCGCGCGAATATCATCGAAACGGAAATTTTTGTGTACAATCTCGGCACAATGTTTTACATTGACGAAGTATTGCATTCAGATATACTGACCGGAGCAATAAAGTCGGATAACAACCGAAATCGGCAACAAAACAATTACAATTACAAATACTCAACTTTGCCGGATGTAGAGGCTGTTCCGCATGAATTTACGGAGCAGGGTGGAACGGAAGACGATGTCTTATTTCAGGACGATGAAATTGTTACTCCTAGAGCATTACCTGTTCGATACATGGCATATCCGTATCCGTAAATTAGAATGTTCATTTATTCAATTGATTGATTTGTCTGTGTATTAATTTGGTAGCTGGAAGAAGACCCTTTCATATTAAATAGGGCATTTACAGTAGATTCCAATTAACAAAACAAGTCAAACCGTTATTTACCGCTTAAAGTAAAATGTTTTACTGTAGTATACATATGTACATGTTACCTATTTATAATTTAAAGATAATATTGGAGACATTTTTTAAATATTATAAATAAAATCCATGGAAAAGTAGTTGAGGGTTTGTGTTAATTGCATCACCGAATTCCGTGTACTTATAATTTCGGTTGTTAAACTCTTAACATCACCGTAGTACTTCCGGTACGTTCACAGTAAATGGTAAGATAAAATAGTATTTTTCGTACCAAGCCAGAAAATGACGATTTTTTAAGCGATTCTGGAAAACCTGACGTTTGATAACAAATGGGATAACATATAACATCATGGCAAAATAGAGAACTTTAGCAAATCATATAATAACGACAAAACCAATAATTTCCAACAATAACGAAAACGATATTGACACGGAAAAATTTTATCATTGTGAATGAGGCGGGATGGGTAAATATGTTCACAAATCATGGTGTTTTATGTGGTGGCAGAATTCAAACTTCTTTCATTTTGTGTTTAAAATTTTTGAATCCGATTGATTTGACATTTTCAAATGAAAGTCACACAGAGGATATAAGCGTTTCATGTGAAAATGATAAATTTATATGAATCTCTAGATAGACCAGCGTTGACAATAAGTGAATTTCGAATTTTTATGAAGTCTTCACAAGTTGTCAAGGATTTACTTTGAATTAGCACCTCCAACTAAGGAGAACTTATAAATATAAAATTGAATCCATGTGAAATAAAATCGCTGATTTAGCCTATCGGTTTAATCAATGGGAATTTTTGAAGAAAAAAAAGAAAGACAAACGAGAGGAAAAAGCACTAGTCTTCAGTTTTAGGACGTGTGCTGAGAAAATCACTTTTCTGTTGAGGTAGAAAAAAACGATTTATGCACAGGACAACTGAAATAGACAAACGCCCAAATGAATCAAGACTCGAATTTATGCTCCAGTAGATCCAGTAATCCAGTATAGCTCCAGCAATCCAGTGTATTTGAGTATATCCACTATATTGTCTATTTGAGTATATCCACTATATTGTCTATAAATGTGTTGACAGAATCGTCATATCGTTGATTGTTTATTTAATTTAGAATTTTTGTCTACAACGTGTGTCTCTGAACATACATAGATTTATTGAAATCTGTAGACTAGAACATTCTGAAGCTAGTGGAAATGAGATGGAAAAAATAGCTTGCCTTTTGACGACACAATTTACAGAACAAGTTGTGCTGTGGTGAGCTGTGAGCTGTGGAGCACATGCTCACTCGAAACACATTTTTTTTCGGGTAACTACCTTTACCATTCAAATAGACACGTTGTAGACAAAAATTCTAAATTTGTAAGTTGACTCAAAATTTCTAGTTGTAAGACAATTATTATTGAGAGTCAAAAATTGCGCAACCAATCAGAGGATGCGATTTTATATTTGTCTCAAGTGGTTTATGAAACAACAGCATGAGACAAATATAAAATCGCACCCTCTGATTGGTTGCGCAATTTTTGACTCTCAATAATAATTGTCTTACAACTGAAAACTTTTGAGCCATAAATAAGAAGTTAAATAAGATTGTCCACATAACAGATTTTTATGTAATTACACCCGCTACTCGTAAAATTCACCAGCACTGCAAATGAGGTATCAATGGAAAGCTTACAACTAGCATATTAGGTTCACATTAAGCGTCATCAGTACCAGCCCAGACCTGTCAAAAGTTCAAACAGATTTTGAAAATTTTTGTTGTACATTTTTTACAACATCTATCAATGAATCTAATGAAACTAGACATTCACCGAAAGTAGTTGAACTCAGCTTTATAATGAGCCCACTCTCACCCGGAACGATCGCCAAAAAATTAGGTTAAAGACACCCTTTTTCCATCTTCGGATATCTTCAGCCAGGAACCAGGTGTAGCTCGAGACTGTGTGATGCCTGTTTTGAGGTCTACTGGCAAAGACCTTTCAAACCATGTGTATATTCATCCCAGACGAAATAATAGCACTTTTTCACTGCTAAACTGCTATTATTTCACCTAGTTAGATAAATTTTTTAAAGCTGAATATCTGCTTTTAAGATAGTTGTCCGGTGCACAAATTATATTTTTCTACTTCAATTTAATTTCTGTTAAAGTACTTCATAAGTATTTTGAATTCTGCCACCACATAACACACCATGATTTGTGAACATATTTACCCATCCCGCCTCATTCACAATGATAAAATTTTTCCGTGTCAATATCGTTTTCGTTATTGTTGGAAATTATTGGTTTTGTCGTTATTGTGTGATTTGCTAAAGTTCTCTAATATGTCCTATTACGGTTGTTTAACACAAAGTTAATTTAAGTGTTTTAAATACAATGAGTGAACTTAGCGAGGTCTGAAATGTACTTCTTTACCAACCCCAACATTTTTTTAAAGACATTTTAGTAGTGAACCACGGTGAATGTCAATTTTTTTTAGTTGAAGATGGTGGAGGACTTGTCCCTGATCATTTTCCAATAACAATTAAAATCGCTTGTACTGGGGGCTTTTGAGAAAAACCAATTTTTATACCTTAATCTTTCCGACTACCACATACAGCATCATATTCCTTATGAGTACAATATGTATTTAATCGCATAGAGGGAAGCAGTGCCACCCTACTCAAAAGTTGAATATAAAAAGTAGATTTTTTTATTGAAATCCATTCAAATCATATTTTTTTCATTAATTTTATGTATCAGATGTAGTTTTAATTAGTAATATAAACATGATTTGTGTGCGTTTCCACGAAAAATTTACTTTTTATACTCAACTTGTGAGTAGGTTGACTCTGCTTCTCTCTATACATATTGTACTCATAAGTAATATGCTGCATGTGGTATCATTAGAAAGGTAAAGCCTCAGGCATTTTAGGTACATCCACTTTCAACTAAAAAAAAAATCAAGCTCACGTGCATGATAACTTTAGTAAAATATCTAGTAATAGGAGTTGTTGATTTTGCTTCTCCTTACCCTACACTCCCTTTACGCCTCAGTACGTAAAAGTAACATTTCCAAAATGGCGACCCCACTCCTATACAAAAAATCTTGTTCCAAAACTGGTATTTTGCGCAGTATGTGTGCCACACATTATATTCCATTTAGACACATCATATTAAAATAGCTTGGTTTCTTGAATAGTTATTTATGCAACAAGTTTCCAAATGAAGTGGGTTTTGTCACTAAACGAGCGAAGCAAGCACAACCGAACAGATCTAGGAATTGGGAAATATTTTTCTAAAATGTAAGACTTTCACCATTGATCCGAACATAAAACTCGAACTTTTTTAAACATTTTGGTTTTAGATTTTCTTTACAGACCTATAAGTCGACTTAGAATAAATATTTAAAAACCAGCAAATCCGCCCTCCGTCTCTGAAGTATATTTTATTTTGTTTGTAAAATGGGTTGTATTAAAACTGATACTTAGAGGCATAAACTTAAATATTTAGCGTTATGTGTAGAAACACAGAATACTTGAAATAAGTAAAAAGAATAGATAACTTGATGCGATTTTACCCTTTTAATTGAGTGATGTCAAAGTCAGCTTCGGTGCTTGAGAGTGCTATGGTAGAAAATAAAATGTAAATTTACTTTCCATGCTTAGGAGTAAGTAGTATGCAAAAAACATCGACCGCCTCAAACTATTTTTTAGCTTCAAAACTATACTCAAGCTAAAAACGAAGATAATTAATTCCGACATAAAAATACAAGCGGGCTATTACTAAGTCGTATTATCGACTAAAAAGCGTTGAAAAATGGAGTATTTCTTGAAAATCATCGAGCGAGTACACTCAAAGGTGGACCTCGGAGTTACAATTGACGATAAACTGTCATTCAATGAGCATGTCGATTTGGTAACAAGGAAGGCATATCGTCTGATAGGTTTCATTTTTCGCTGTGGAAGATATTTTTCTAACCAAACAAGCATGATGATTCTTTACAACTCTCTCGTCCGAAACAGGTTGGAATATTGCTCGTCGGTCTGGAGTCCGTTCTATCTCAATGCAATCGATCAAATTGAACGTGTTCAGAGGAAATTCTCAAGGATGTTTTTCTACAAATTCAACATGGAGAAACAATCATACGACAAAAGGCTAAAGTTTCTGAAGTTACACTCGTTGGAGTCACGACGGTTGGAAAATGACGAACTCACTCTGTTCAAACTGATCCATCATCGTATCGATTCTCAACTTTATCATCATCAGGGCGGTGTCTCGCTAAAGAGGATAGTTGAGAAAAAAGACCTAGGTGTGTTTTTCACTGCTGACATGAGTTTTAACAGACACGTTGAATACGTTGTGGGCAAGGCCTATGCAATGCTTGGATTTGTCAAGCGCATTTGTAAGGATTTTCGTAACGTTGACGCCCTCAGGAGCGTGTACTTTGCCCATGTCAGGTCTCACATGGAATATGCGTCGGTTGTCTGGTCTCCCTATTATCAGGTACACAGCGATAGGATTGAATCAATCCAAAAGAAGTTCGTAATTTATGCGCTGAGGCGCACTGTGAGGAGGGATGCTAACTACAGGCTTCCGCCCTACGATGATAGGTGCCAGTTGATTGGTGTGGAGAGGCTTTTGCGGAGGAGGCTGAACTTGTGCGCTATTTTTGCCTTTGATGTTCTGCGCGGTAAGTTAGACGCACCCGCTTTAGCATCGAGATTGAACTGGAGTGTCCCGGTTAGGCAGTCGCGGAATATCGGCGGTTTGCGTCTAGAAAGGCATCGTACGAACTATGGCCAGTTTGAACCATTGAATGACGTGGCTAGAACGTTTAATTTGTTTGCTGCTTTTTATGACGATGATGTTTCCAGAAGTGTGTTTCGTAAGAGAGTGAAGTCGGCAATTTTATCGAACGAAGTAATGAGAAGGAACGGATTTATTTTGACGTTAGACTGATTTATATTTACTCTTTTGACCTGACTTAACAATCATGTTAATTTCTTCTTTTTATTTTGTTTCATTGATCGTTCGAGTTGGCAGTTCTCACGTCAATTGCGTTGGAACGACATTGTGGAGCCGTGTGATATGCGTCATTCGATTTCTGAGGACGTCTTTAATTTAACCAACTTTCATTGGTGGCAAACAAGGCAGAGGGCAGATGAGGTTCCGACGGGTCGACTGGGCCAACATGGCTGCTTCCGGTTCTGCCTTTTCAGTCATTTCACCGTAATGCTGTGACTGAGCTGTAATGTTATTGACGAACTACCGAGATGATATGTACGAATATTGTTGTGATTTGAGCCAGTAGGTTTTTGTCTACCGTTGGCTTTTGTAAAATTAAATTAAATTAAATTAAGTTTGATCGACGTTCTACATCCACACGGCAAAAGACTTTGTTTTACCTTCCAAAATTCAAGACTAATGTACAGAGAAATTGTCCTATTTATCGCCTGCAAGAGCACCACGACGTATATTTCTCACGATTAAACTTAATGGATGACAGGTTTTCTGTTTTTAAGAGCCTAGTCAAGGATCATTTCGCTTTTTGATTTTGATTATAGTGATGGTTGTTGACATTGTTAACGTTTTGCTATGCTTTTGGTTTATAATTTTTCCTAATGTTTTCCATTTTTGTAATTTGCTGATTGACATATTATTGGGCTTTGGCCTGTTTGTTGATCATTAAACAGATAAAAAAAAAATAAATAAAATAAATAAAAAAAAAAAATTACAATTACCTCTTCAATAAAAGATGAAATCGAGTGAATTGTGTAATGATAATAGTGCAGTGTGTAAGTCGAGACCTCGGTCAAATTATTGAATGACCAGTTGTGGGTTCGAAACAAAAATAATTCGAGAAAAACGTTGGATCCAACTCGGTGATGAATACTTTTTAGGCACATGGCGTGCCACACTCAACTTACAGCCTCGAGTGTCAATCTACTCTACACATCTATTGCCTAATTTTTTGAACAATTGATAATTTTCAGTAATTTTCTCTGTGTGTAAATAGTTATTTATGCAACAAGATGTTATCAAACGGGCGAAGCGAGATTTATAACCACATCGTGTGAAGAAAACCACCTTTTTTGCAGCTTATTGCAGCGCCGTTGCAGAAAGTGTTTGATGAGCTATAGATTTTCTTTTCATTTTATGTCTGTTTTGTCAAAATTCCGTGCGTAATTCAGTGTTTAGGTATAATTGAAATCTAAAGTCTCTGATGAGGTCTGAGGTAACCACACGAAAATTCAACTTTTCGTTTTCATATCGAATTACGATAGTTATAGTGATGCTACCAAGTACACAAAAAATCGTAGTTTTATATTTTTAAGTTATGCACATAATGTTGTACATAAAGTATACTTTTCCAACAATATTTTTTTCTTCTCAATTCTGAAACCACAAATAAACGAACTTTTCTTCCATAAAATTTAAGTTTATTTGACGAAAATGTAATAAAGGAGCAACTAAAGGAAATGCTTTTCCTCAATTTCTTTTTTTCCACTCCATTCAATATACAAGAAAAAAAAAATCCTGGAAACTGAAAAGACTACTGTGCATGTGTGTCGGGCAAAACATACTGTAAGATATATACAATATATTACGGTTTACAAGAAACATTATCGAATAGATCTGTTTAAATCCAAAGTTCGTTATCAAACAAATATTTGCTTTGACGACGTATGAAGGAAGACTTTATGTGTATTACTCCCTTTGAAAAGCCACATAATATGTGTACACATAAATCAGTACATAAAAATGTCTCGTCGCATAGTTGTGTACCTAACGAGTAATTAGATTTTGATTTGATTTTTTATATAAGAATTTGTCGTTTATCTTGTTGTCAGTCTTTACGTGTAGTCTAGTACTGATTTGCAATAAATTGATGTGGAAAGATGGGACGTTCAAATATATATACACTAAAGACACATAAAAAAAAATTTAATTTAGACGAAAGTGTTTCCGTTTGTCTGCCTATCGAAACACATTGCTGCTTAGGAAGGTACGTGCGACACGAGCTTTTAAGCTTAACGTCCGATTTGTCAATAATGCGAAGACCTACACGAAAATAAAATTTTCTTTTGTTTCGAAATTTATTAGGCGAAATATTAAGACCCACTCTTTACATCCATTAGAACTTTTAAATCGAAATCTAATTCTGTCGATACGAAAAGAAATCATAACTGAACCCGAACAAATTATGGAAAAATGTCAGGTTAATAACAAAGCGAAATTGATTTAGCAGTAAGTATATATCGTACGTACAAGTACGGTAACTGCGTTAGTAATTAAAATCAACGCTCTTCATTAATCAAATAACGCACATATTCCTGCTGAAGACATACATAATTTGGATTAGTTACGCTTGGATTGTATTCAACCTCTTTGTGTTCCATGCACATCATACGATATATATGCTTTCTGGATGGCATCGATATGCTCAATCCCATAAACAAAGGCTACATCTTCTGTGTGCACCTATGCATACATTTTCCAGCATATGATCTCATTGCGTTTGATTTTGCGTATAAGCGAAAAATTCCGAAGCATTTGTTTGAAATGCACATCCTCTGCAACACTGACATGCATCTTTTTCTTTGATCAAAGTTAGTCAGTAATGAAAGATTCTAAATTCTAATTAGGGTGGCTTTTAGTATTTACCTTTTTGTAAAAAGTTTCCATACATGCTTCTCGTCAGATAAATCCTCCTACACATTATGGGGCGAGAAAAATGTCTTTAACTTTTTAAATACGAACCGAACACCCGAACACCCACTTAAAAGTTTTATTTATTTTTTTGCGAGCATCATAAAAACACATCAAATGATTTTCCGTCTTTTTAAGTCAAATAAATTTCCATTGTACATATATAAACTGTTCATAGGTAAACGAAACCTTCTATTCTATCTCCATTAATTAGTCAATATCAAGGTAAATGTAAATTATGTTCCAAACAATATTTAAAGGGTAAAATCTTTATATATCTATATCTAAGTCTTTGCCATAGAATTTTAATAAGTATTTTAATTTTAACGAGTTTATTAAATTGTTGAAGCGTCACTATAATAAGAGCTTTAGTAGCTTACGTATCGTGCAGAAAATGAATTCCTTTGATCTCGTCGTCAAGCGCTTAGTATAGCGGAAAATTTATTTGAAAATTGAAACAATTTAATCAAAAAAAAAGAAAATTAAAAAAACCCTTAATAGACAGTTTGGTTGTACTTTATCGTTATCTATGTGTATATAAGACTATTTCTTGACCAAATGTTAGAAATAACTTTCATACAAATTAGTAATCTATTTGTCACTTCTGTCACTCAAAGCACTTTTGTTGGAAGTGCGATGGTATTTAAAGTGAAGCTTTTTAAAATAAAATGGGATGTCCACCCGCGTATCAAACAAAAAAAAATATTTGAATTAAGGACTCACATTAGGATTAAATCCAGAATTTTTAACGGGATTTTCTTTAGATTCGTATGCAACAATATTTTCTTTAGACTCACCTCCTACATTTTCAAAAGTATATCCTTCAACTCTCTCTTTTTCCAAAGGATGTTCTCCTATCACTTCATTTTTTAAATGGTTTTCTTCAGTCTCACCTCCAGCATTATTAACAGAATTTGTGTAAGGCTCCTTCCTAGAATTTTCTAAAGATTGAACTTCGTCAATCGCAGAGATTTTAGGTTGTGCGTCGTTTACACAGCTATCATATTGTGGCGGAAGTGACTCTGAGTCATTCAAAGCATTTTCTTCCACTAACTTTTTTCGTTCTTTAGCTAGTGAAACGGAACAACACATGAAGTAGAATTCGATCATGGCCAACAAGAAACAATTGAAGTTGAAGCAGATTATAAGGGGAATAACAGTTCCAAATTGTAGGATATAGTAGTGGCACATTCGGTCTATGTAGACTTTATCAACCTGCGAAAAATACTATTTTGTGTTTACTTTTTTTTTTAAATGTTACATACGTCTTACGGTTGTGGCACCCCGTATAAACCAGTAAGCACATCTGATGGTTATTATAGATACAGGAATCGAAATTATCATATAGAAAGCCAAACTCGTTTTGGAAACATGTGGAAGCATATTATCTTTCAGTTCAGCATCGAAATAGAAGACAAAAAGAGCGACTGAAACAGCAACGGTCATGACAACCCGGCAAACTGCAACAACAATGCAGCCCACTTTGAGTTCACAGCATCCACAAAAGGTGTTAACATGTGTAACCATCACTTTTAACTTGTGTTTCACAATTTCGTCACTGGATTCTTTTGACCTTTTTCAGGAAAGAATGAACAGACAACACTCAATCGAACTACCAAATGAAATCAGAAAACCGAAAACAGGACAATACGCATACGACGCAGAGCCGTAACTAGACGTAGCTTCGGTTGTAATTTTGAGATTCATTCATTCATATTTTTCTGAAAAATATCAAATTAGATGCTTCGCGAAGATTTACAATGAGCAGAGACGTATAAAAGTCGATGAAAGTACAAACCATCAGGGCCATACTCACCATTGAAAGGTGAGTTTGTTTATATGAAATCGCTATTTCCTCCGCTCCATACAAATTTTAACATTAAACCATACCTATAGACTCTATAGTATAGAGTACACTTTCATTAACAATAATAATAGTCTGTTCGTTCATCTCATAAAATCCCACTACCAATTACGGACCTGTAAACAAAAAATCTGTTGGATTCAACGGCGCCAAAAAAATGGATTTTCCTCTTTATATGTTACTACTATAGTACCCGGCTTTGTTCGGCATTATTTTAATGTCACGTATTTTATTGTGTTAAAAATAATATAGCGCGTCAAGAACAAATTTTCCTATAAAGAGACAAGCAAACAAACCAATAAACCAACAAACAGACATTAAACTTTATATTATAGATTGCATTGAATAAGAAAATATAGATGAAAAAAGCCGGTTTGCTTCTTGATTTGCTCAGTGTCGCTGTTGTCTTTCGCTTGAATAAAATGTTTGAAATGGTTTGACTCGTCCAGCATCAAATCTGAATTTATGCTGAGTTAGTTTCGTTTTTTTACATTCGATCTATGAGTTTTTTAGAACTTGAAGTGTTGCAAAATAATAAGAGCAATAGCGACAAATAAAAAAAAAGAACAGAAGTATGTGGGGTGTCTGAAACATAAGAGGAAACTTACACATACAGTCTCAATACAGAAAAGTTGACAGATAGTTTTATCGCTGTGTATCCTATCCTATGATAGCAACACGTATAAAAATATACCAACAGAACGTATTTTCCTAAGATGTGGATTGTTTACGTACAATAGAACGTATCCATGTCAGTTCGTGACGCATTTTGTTGTTGTAAGATTCACTTAAAAAAAAATGTTGGGTCACATTCTCGTTGTTAAAATTTTTTCGCAGAGTACGTCACGTAAAACGACATCACTTGTTTCGGAAGTACATCAGTTTGGTGTGCTAAGTCCACTTAAAGCTCGACTGTACGCTGGAACCTTGCTTATGACTTCTTACCGCAAGGGTTGGTGCAAGAATAGTGTAGTCGATAACGCAGCGAGTTCCAGCAAACGAGTGATTGGAGGTTGTTGAGGACGTCGAAGAAATAGTTTCCTGAAGAAGAAACAAAGAATTCCATCTCACCATTCCCCTCCACACCCCTTTAAAGTTTAAGTACAGAGGTGTCTTTGTCGAATTATTGACAGGGCATATTTAAGAAATTATTTAGCTTTAACCTTAAATTTAAAACATCAATTTGAATAAAAGTCGGAAAAGTCTTGAACGATTTGGAAAATTCGGAAAATCTAACTACACCAAAAAAAACTTTGAACCTTTACCTTTAAAATGTGCTATCACATGTTTTCTCCGTTTCACACAGCCCTGTCAATAATTTGACAAATACACCTCTGCACTTAAACTTTGAAGGGGTGTGGAGGGGAAGGGTGAGGTGGAATTTTATGTCTCTTCTTCAGGAAAATATTTCTTCGATGTCCGCGACAACCTCCAATCACTCATTTGCTGGAACTCGCTCGGTAAACGTTCCTTAACAAAATTTGCGTTATCGACTACACTAGAATGTCCCACCAATCTAAAGAATCTAATAGATAATGTCCAATTTACAATGTATGTGTCCTCTCTCCTCTTAAGTATATCAAGTTTTCGTAATAAGTTCAAACTTTTGAATTAAAATGCGTCTGTTTCATCACCTTCGACATAAATAATGGTTGGTATATATATATATATATATATATATATATATATAGACAGTATGCTTCTGTTATAACAGATGCAGTTATTATGTTTTCCGTTTTTTGGAGGTCCCATCCTTGTGTCAAAAAGTGACTAATTTTCTCGTCGATATTTACGTTACGCCATTAACATTACATGATATTCACAACACATGCCCCTTAATTACAACTCAGAGAAAAAGTATCTGTATTTCTTGCATGCAGTAAATAACCTGTATTGAAACAGATCCCATTTCGAGATTATACTGTTAAAGTACTCGGCTAATTCAGGACTCGAAGCACTTTTGCTTCACGTGCGTTGGTATAAAGTGAAATTTGTGATTATCAATGCAGAAATAATTATTTCGATTTTTTTTATGCTATACAACCAATTATGAGTATATTTCGAATTAAGGACTAACATTAAGATTAATTCCAGAATTTCTATCGGGATTTTCTTTGTACTCAAATCCAACACTATTGTCTTTACCCTCACCTTCAACATTTTTGAGAGAATTTTCTTCGTGCGTCATCGTAACGTTTTGAAAAACTTTTTCATCAGACTCCTGTCCAGTATTTTCTTCAGACACTAACCCAAGATTTTCTTTAGGCTCTCTTTCTCGATTTTCAAAAGGATATCCTTCTACTCTCGCTTTTTCCAAAGGATTTTGTTTAGTCTCCACTTCAGCATTATTAAAAGAATTTGTGTCAGGCTCCTTCCCAGAATTATTCAAAGATTGAGCTTCATCCGTATGTATCGCAGAGATCTTAGGTTGTGTGTCGTTTACACAGCTATCATATTGTGGCGGTGGTGCCTCATAGTCGTTCAAAGCATTTTCTTCCACTAACCTTTTTCGTTGTTTAGCTAGTAAAACGGAACAACACGTGAAGTGGAATTCGATCATGGCCAAAAAGAAACAATATAAGTTGAAGCAGGCGATAAGAACAATAATAGTTGCGAATTGTATCATATAGTAGTGAGACATTCGATCTATTTGAACTTTATCGACCTGTGAAAATGTTTTTTGTTTTTATATATTTTCTTGATAATGTTACATTATATGTCTTACGGTTGTGGCACCCCGTATAAACCAATAAGGGGCCGTTCATAAATTACGTAACGCTAGAGGGGGGAGGGGGGGGTATGAGGCAAGCGTTACGGTTCTAACAAAATTGGGTCAAACTTGACCCTTTTAGCGTTACAGACCCGGGGGGGGGGTCTGAAAAATGTTGATTTTTGCGTTACGTAATTTATGAACGGCCCCTAAGCACATCGGATGGTTATTATAGATACTGGAATCGAAATTATCATATAGAAAGCCAATCCACTTTCCGAAACATGTTGAAGTATATTTTCTTTTAATTCAATATTCAAATATGAGACGAAAAGTGCGAGAGAAGCAGCCACGGTTATGACGACTCGACAAACTGCAACAACAATGCAGCCCACTTTGAGTTCACAGCATCCACAAAAGGGTTCTAAACGCCTAACCATCACTTTTAATTTTAGCTTTACAGTTTAGTCACTGGATTCCTTTCAACGATTTTAAGAAAGAAACAAAGAACAGACAACACTCAATCGAACTACAAACTGAAATCAGAAAACTGAAAACAGGATAATACGCATACGACGCAGAGCCGTAACTAGACGTAGCTTTGGTTGTAATTTTGAGAAACGAAAATCATTGAAATTGTCACAAAAATAAATTAAAACTCCAAAATATCGGTCAACAATGTTATCAACTTCACGAAGATTTATAATGAGCAGAGGTGTGCAGTCTGTTCGTTCAACTTATAAAAACCTACTAGCAATTACGGACCTGTACACAAAAATGCTGTTAGATTCAACGGCGCCGGAAAAATGGATTTTCTTCTTTATATGTAACTGTATTGAATATGAAAATATATAGATGAAAAGAGCGGGTTTGCTTCTTGATTTGCTCAGACAACAGTGACAGTCTTTCGCTTGAATAAAATGTTTCCAATAATTTAACACATACGCGCGGTGTTCGGATGTCAAAATTACTTAACTAGAAGTTTAATTCAAAAATTACACTTCAGGTCTATGTTGTTGTCTCGTTTTCGCTTATGTGATAAAATAGAGTACACACTTGTCATTATCAGTCTCGGCAAGCCTCGACTTCTTCGTGACAAGTGTGTAATAAATATAACACACGTCCTGCATCAAATCTAAATGTATGCTGGGTTAGTTAGAATTTTTTTACATTCGATCTATGAGCTGTTTTGAACATGGTGTTGCAAAATAATAACAGCAGTGGCGACAAATTTAAGAAAAATAGAACAGAAACTGAAACAGAAACACAAGTATGTGGGGTGTCTGACATATAAGAGGACACTTACACACACTTCCGCAATAATCCTACACTGAAAATTCAGTATAGTTGACAGATACCGCGTATTATCGCTGTGTACAACGCACTTCAAGCAAAAGTGATCATAGTCGACAGCATAGAGTACAATTTTGTATGAAATTGTTTTTTACAGTGTTAATATGACACACTGTCGAGTTTCAGTACACTATTTAGAGTAACGCTCATGCTTGAAGTGCGTTGCTGTGTATCTTATAATATATTTAGCTACATGATTTATAAAAATATAGCAACATAACGTATGTTCCTAGTTCCTAAGATTTGGATTGTTTACGTATAATAAGTTGCACAAAAGTAATTATTATGGCTATGCATATTATGCACCAGGAACCAGGATTATCAACAAAATAACTGTGCACATTTTCTTCAAAAATAAATCTGTTGTATACTTTATATCAGGAAAAGAATGAAACCATGTCATTTCGTGACGCATATTTGTTGGGGAAGAAATAAAAGCGATAAATCTAAAATAAGAATTGATCACTTGAAAATAAAAATGATTGCAGGAAAATAAGAATGTGATCACAACCAGTTTTTCAAATATAACACTACGAAATAAGATTCTATCAACCTAAAATAAGAAGTGATCACAAGTAGTACCTACCACCCGCTAAATCAAATGTGATCACTAAAAATAAAGAATTTGATCACTAAAAGTAAAGAATTTGATCACTAAAAGTCCGAACGAATACACATAAAAAGCGTTTTAACACGCCGAGCGATCCGGCCCATTGCCCCGGAGCGAAGCGGAGGGCCGCAATGCGAGCCGGGCGCCGGAACGGTGTTGGTAACTTAGGAGTTAATTTTTTTTCTCTCGCATCGTCTAATAATTAGTCTGTGTAATTCATTGCACATAAAAAGCGTTTTAACACGCCGAGCGATCCGGCCCATTGCCCCGTAGCGAAGCGGAGGGCCGCAATGCGAGCCGGGCGCCGGAACGGTGTTGGTATCTTAGGTGTTAATTTTTTTTTCTCTTGCATCGTCTAATAATCAAACAGAATAATAGATAGCATATCCTTATTTCTTGCAATCAAATTTTTTATTTTGCACGATCATTTCTTTATTTTTTGTAATCAAATTCGTATAATTGTAGATCATTTCTTATTTCGAGACGATCATATGTTAGTGGTAAAATTGCATATATTTAGTGATCAAATTCTTATTTTTTGGTGATCAAATTCTATTTTTATTGCTATCATAAAAAAATTGTGATCATTTCTCTTTTTCTAGTGATCATTTCCTATTTTCTTGTGATCATTTCTTATTAAATAGCTATCACTTTAATTACATGCCTATTTGTTGTTGTAAAATTCATATTTTAAAATTTTTTGGGACACAATTTCGTTGCTAAAATTCTAAAACGACTTTACTTGTTAATACATAACCTGGTTAAGACGCCTCACATCGCATCTAAACATTTACGATAGTAAACACCTTAACCTGGCCTTAAGAGTGGCCTAAGTTCACTTAAAACTCTAGCTCGCTCAACTTCATGCTGGAAACTTGCTTACGACTCCTTACCTCAAGAGTTGGTACAAGAATTCTCTGTCAATCTAATAAATAATGTCCAATTTACGATGTAATGGTCCCCGTCATCATAATTATACCAAGTTTTCGTAATAAGATCAAACTTTTGAATAATAATGGTTTGTATACATAGACAGTGGTAAAGTCGATGGTAAAACAGAAACAACCGACGCAGTTATTCGATTTTTTTGTTGAGGTTTTCCCAACATTGTGGAAAATGTCATGAAAATATAACGGTAACTTCATAAAATATAATGGTAAGCCCAAATAAAACAACGATCGCATATTACCATCTAATAAATTTCATTTTACTTAAGGCCCTAAACATTGAATCGAAACGCATATTCGTTTAGTTCATACAAGAATTCGACCTTAATTTCAGGCATCGGTTATCTCTTAGTGATGCAGTACATTGATTTAAGAAATTCTAGAAAATATATCAATCTTACAAACAAAATTACTGATAAGGATTGTAATTGTTCATTTCAACATTTTTATATTTATTTCGAAGATCATGTTCTGGAAGAGTTCTCATGACAGCGCAGTGGAAAGAAAACAAATTTTGAAGATCGTCGTGTACTTATAAAATAATCTACAATTCCTAGCAGTTTTGTTATTAGTTTACGTTTCAATAGTGACACGACGCGACGCCAGCCAGTACCATACATATATTTAAAGTTTCTCATTCCAATCGTAGTGCTTAGGTAATGTTCCAGTACATTGTTTAACACATTCTATATTGACTTAAGTAAATGGCAATGTTGTAAATGAGTGAAATTTTTAGAAATTGACAAAATGGTTGCAGCGACTGTAGCAACTGTTGGATCCGTCATTGTTTCTCAAGGGGCTGTTGTTTGTTCTGCTGCAGCGGAGGGTGCTTTCATTGGTTGGTTAACATCAACCTTTGGTGCTGGAAACGCCACTTCCGTTGCTGGTCCTACATCTTTCGATGTTTGTTTTTCTTTCGATTTCAATATTTATCGAATTCCTTAGGTGCAATCGGAACTGCTGCTTCAACCGGTGCAATAACTGGTGCACTTGCTGGGTCAGGCACCGCTGCTGAATCGGCTATAATTGGAGCAACTGTTGCCAGCACAGCAGCTACAGGTATGAGAAGATGACATTATTCTGCGAGCGGAGTACATTGTATGATATTCAAAAAGAGAGTTCGTATAGTTTTCGGTATAGAAAAAAAATGAAAATCGATGATAACGTCGCTAGGTGTCTCAGCTACAAGCATAGGATTGTCTGGAGCAGTCTCTGGTGGCGTTCTAGGTGGACCGGCTTTATGGCTTGTCTTGGGAACTGAATTCAACGATGGAACAGCTGTACAGTGCCTATCCTACGACTGTTGGAAACCATTACTGCGCGACACGTCTACCAATCCTTCCAACGGCATGCTACTCCGCGATGTATTGATGGATTCAAGAATCAAGAACGTTGATGTATCGTACGGTACAAGTGAAATTTATCCTCTGATCAGTTTGGAAAACGTATGGGGTGAAAAATTTAGGATTGAGTACGTTCGTTTGCCCTGGAATGAAATGGCTGCACATGCTGTGCCATTGTAAGAAGTGTACAACAAATGTAAGCCAGCCTCAGCAAGCTTAATAAAAGCATGCTTTGAGCGTATTTGAACCGAGTAACATCTAAGGATCAGTTGCTGAATTGATGAATTCTTGGTCCTAGCTTCTCTACTATACGATGCATAGACCTAAAATGTCTTACAAAATAAATTAGAAAAAGAAAAAATAATTCAAGGATTATGTTTCGTTTATTTTCACATCTGCTCTAAAATAGTTGGATCGTGTAGTTGAATAAATGGGAAACGGATACTGACATAGGTCTCGCTTCTAATACTTTTCGACTTTCGGTAAGATTAGTGTGACTGCAAGAAAAACGGCCTGGCTACCATGAGTGTCCCCACGATAACATAGAACATATTTAAAAGCTTTGGAATTCAAACTTTTTTATTACAAACTTAAACAAAAAGACCGAAATCTATTTTAAAGAAAACTAAATTATGCATGTGGAATCCTCCTCACTTTCATTTCGACGCTCTTTAAGCTGTAAAAATCGACGTTAAAAGTATTACGAAAATGTATGCCACTCAGATTATTAGTTGATTGAGGTCCCCTAGTTGTAAGCGAACGAAGTTTACTCATCCACATTCCATTAAGGTTAGAATGATAACACGAACGATACCTGCAATTTAAAGCGTTACACTGGGGTGACGTCACTTATGTATCAATCTCTACTCACCACCAAGCCCCTTTAACGATATCAGCACAATTTGATGCGTGACTATCGTTATCTTTGTCTTTCGTTGAGAACATGTATCCATTATGATACGTAAGAGAATCCTTAATTTGTCCAAAACTAGTAAAATTTCCAACGGTTAGATTATAGTTTTCGTCCTCCGAACCAATGCGGAACGGTGTGTATTTAGCGTATGCGTATTCGTTCACTTGGAAACCGATCACCTCAATTTTCAATTGATAATCGTTATTTTCCGTCAATTGGCGAATAAAATTGTTTCCGAGCCAATGTTCACCCTCAACACTGCCGAAACCATTCCGGTATTCCTTCCAGTTTCTGAAGAAGTCGGTCAATCCATCGTATCTGGTTTGAATGACGGTCCACCCACCACCTTCCGATTCCATGTCACACCACACTTGAAACGGCCGAAACGAAGCTTTGGGTTTGATGCGAAAGACACCGCTCAGCGTAAATCCCTTCTTGAGCGCATCTTCACAATCTTCGAAATAAGCGAACGGGCGCTGATCCAGTCGTAATAGACCTTGCTCTAATTTCCCTTCGAATACTCCGTCACTTTTGAGCTCACAAGAAAATTGTCTGATAGATTGTCCGACAACGAAGCTAGCAACGCTAGCTATAAGTGGTACAATAATCCAATTTCTATTCATTTTCAAAACAACACTGTCTTACAGCTTTGTAAATTCTGGATTTATATTATGGCGCAGAAAGGTGATAGTGAAGTTTAAACAATGATAACGTTTTATTTCAAAGAAATTAAGAATCAGCAGAAAAAAGAAAAATTTATTGTCATATTTGCATATAAAATGAGTTCGAAATTGTTGATAGCGAGTAATTAATTATCAACATGTAAAGAAAACAGAGATTTACTCCAGAAAACGTGTCTGTGTCGGTATATGACCAATGCTCCAACTAGCATCAAATAAGATTTATTGCCTATCCACCCGGAATATTGTTGTTACACGTACATTTCCCACCCGCGGAAAGCGGTCGTTACATATGGGAACTTTTTCATTACATCACAAGTGAAGGAATATCCATTTGAAAATTCATTACAAATCAGGAGATTTTATTACATACCAGCAGATTTTCATTACTTATCAGTAAAAATGTATCACATGAAACATTCTTTAACACTGAAATCGAAACAATGACTCGCGATGTTATTTTCGTTTTGATATCACAAACTTTGTCACTTGAATTAAGTGCACACCAATCTAAGCAAATTCATTATAAACTTTCGAAAAAAATGAAATAAAAAACACAAAAATAAAAGTGACGGCCATTTTGTCTTTAGCCATAATTTTAATTTTTTCAACTTCGACGAACACCAATGGCCGCACAATTTTATCTTTGCATTTTTCACTCATTTTCAAAAACACTTAACACTTTTACTTTTATTATCATATATTCACTTCACTTCACAGCAAAATTTATTGTAACACCACCAAAATCGACAAATATTATGCAAAATATGAATCTAGCACTTCACAAAAATAAAACAGTCGAAGTAGTTTGTCAACATGTCACCAAAACAGTAGTGTTGCCAGTGATGCTTTCGGGATTAATATAATGAAGAAGTGTGAGCCGATGTCATCAGCAGACTAGATTCGTTTTTAAATGTTTCAATGCAACAATAGATATTTTTGTTGGTTTTGTTGTATCGGTAGTTTTTATGTTTAGTAGGGTACGGGCACCAGTATTCGGCCACCACCCAGCTATCGGCCACTTCAGACTTTACGAATTAATAAAACAATTAAATCAATTAATAAATTAATTAAAATTATTTTCTCCAGCAAATGTATCGCATTAAGATTATTTGTGTATAGTTATCGGTCCCAATAATTATTTTAAAGTTTCTTAATTGCTGTTGCAAAGTATTCATGCCACCAAACAGAACAAAAGTAAACGCTTTTATTAAGCAATCAAAGAATTGTAGTGCACTACTTGAGGAAGTATTTTTCGCATAAAATTTAGTTTTTCTGTGCGGCTATGTGTTTTAATCAATTAATTAAGGATTATTTCATTGATTAATGTTAGATTTTGATCATTTTTCACCAATAAATCCGTTAAATCCACGTAATTTGTTTGTGGCCGAAAATAGGGTACATGTTTTCTCTACAAAAACTAGTTATCGGCCACATTTTATTTCACATTTAATTCACTTTGGATTCATTGTTTTTGCGGTTTTTACTCGATATTTAATTAGTTTTGAACCTCAAATATCACTAAACATCAACGGATACTCGAAAAAAGTAAAATTCGCTGAATTATTAGCCATCCAAGGTGATGTAAAAATTGTAAACAAATTCACGATACATCCAACGTGTTTCCTTATGTTTCATTATGTATTGTGTGTGTTCGTGTATGAAAAAACGGCTCATCATTTCATTGCAAAAACGTTTCGATAAACTAGTTAAATCAATGCTATTTGGTGATTTTCATCATTAATATTAGGTAATTAGTCACAAGAAAGTGTTTTAACTGTGAAAATAATTATTTTATCAATGAAAATTAATAACATTAGACGCTTGACAGATGTGGCCGATAACTAGATCCGAATAGCCGAACACTGAAAATTGTGGCCGATAACTAGAGAATTTGTGTTTTTCGGCTTTGAGATTTAATTAAAAATATTAAATAATTTATTAAATATCCGTAATTATCATTAAAAAAATCTTAATTAAATGCTAAATCCAATTAAAATTCAAGAGACAGATATTTGTTTTAAAGATATTTGTAATAAAATCAGTAAAGCCAACAACAATTCTTATTCGGCCGAATACTGGTGTCGGTACCCTATTAGTCTGGCAGTGAATGAAATAGCGCGACATAAATGTTGTGAAATTATGCATTAATTTAGAATAATCTTTTGATATTCAAGAGTCTGCCAGTGGTCTACTGGAACAGTGTTCTAGGAACACTTTTGGTTTTGAACTCTCAGGTCCTTGGGTGGGAAAATGTACTCGTAACAACAATATTCCGGGTGGGTAGGCAATAAAACAGCATGCATTGGATGCTGCTTGGTAATTCATTACACTCGGAATCAATTTTGTGAACTCGCGAACTCACTCGTGTGGTTTTAAGCAACTCGCTTTGGAAACGGTTATTTTGACTCGTGTAGTTGCATACCTCGCCTTCGGCTCGGATATGCAAACTCTACACTTGTCAAAATAACCGTTTCCAAAGCTTGTTGCTTATAACCACACTTGTGAGTTCGGCTCGTATCACAAAATTGATCCCTCATGTAATGAACTACCTCCGCAGCATCCAATGTAATCTACTATTAATGTCACCCTATCTGTGTTAGGAAAAATTTACAGAGAACGAAATTAATCTAAAAATTGGCAAAGTAATGGTAAAATTCTAATCTAACTCTATTTCATGTAAATTTAACGTTATAAATAATTCATTTTACCAATACAATGGAAAAATTCTACCAATATTGGTAAAGTTTTACCGAAAGACTGGACAACATCTTAAAATATTCGTATTGCTGGTATATAAATGCTGGTAAATATTACGTCGGATTCACTTCACTCCAACTCAATCGCCATTTAAAAAATTAGATCAGAAACAGAGTCACGTGTGGGGTGTTCGAAATATAAGAGATAACTTATAACATATACTTATACATATATTGATATGTAATTAGGAATTTTTGCCTGTATATCGATCAAAATAAACAAACAAACAAACAAACCATATATCTTCAATACTCCCACTTAGGCTTGATTTTCACTTACAAAAAAACCGCTCCGTTTTGTCTCCGTTTAGTTAAACCACGTCTCTTTTCTATTGTTTAAAATTTAAACGGAGTACTTTTTTCGTAGGTGGAAATCAATACTTAGAAATACATCAACTATACATCAATCTAATGTCATATTTACGATTTGAGCGTCCTCCCATTAAAAATAAAGTTTTCTCAATTTAACTTAATTTTTGAATCAAATTGCGTCTGTTTCATCAGCTAACTATAAATAATGGTTGGTATATAGAATGTGGTCAAATTAACGGTGTAACAGAAGCAACAGATGCAATTATAATGTATTCCGTTTTTTTGGAGGTTCTATCAATTCTTGCAATGTTGACTTGCATCAATATTATACCGTGTGTAAAATGATAACTAATTTTCTCGCCGATATTTTCGTTACAACATTAACATTACATGTAATTCACGACAGATCCCACTTAATTACACCCCAGAGGCAAAGTATCTGTATTTCATGTATTTCTTGCATTTCGTGAAAAGATTTTTTTTATAAAACAAACTCTTTGGAAACAGATCCCATTTCGGGATTATACTTTAAGGGTAGCCGGAAAACTTAAAGCATTTGACTGTACTTTTGTCACGCCATGAGTGAATCATTGGAAGAACAAATGAATGGAAAAATATTTAAACGCACTCTGATACGGGTATATCGTGAATTACCCAATATGAAGGTGCATTTGACCTGGGTTTCACAATTTAAAATTTTTACTTTCAGAGGACTTACCGCATCAATTATAACATAACAAATAATGTTCAACTGTTACCACCCGTCTGTGAATGGTTATAGTAATTTTTTTTTTCGTTTTACTAGAAGAAATTTCCAATTAAAATAAGTGAGGGTACGATATAGGTGGCATCAACATACACATTGTTCATTTTTTTCGTCTTTGAAACATCGTACAACAAAATTATTCTCTCATTTGCATATTCTTAAATTTCATGGTACATTATTTACGTATAGCGTTTGGTGTGCCTAACGTCTCTTGTATAATGCACCACTTTTAGTTGTTGTTGTTGAAAGGGAAGCTTTTTGTGTTAATGTAGTTAACAAAAACTGGTAAACAACATCTTTACATTTAAATCTAAGACTAACAAGAGGAATGACTTTTGTTCAAGGTGGAAGAGGGTGCTGTAAAATCTTCTTTTTATTTTTAAATTTGATGCAATTTACGTAGGTAGCTCAACGTTATGTAACAGTAATTCATATTCATATTGTGTTCGAAAGAACTCTTCGCCGTATGGCTCTATGTCGGGACTCTTAATGAACCTGATTCTAATGATCCACGGATCTCTTGCCTGATGGCTCATGATATAATTGAATGTGTAAACTATCTAATTGTTATTTACAGCTGTAGCGGTACTTGGACTTCTTTTGAGCAAAACTAAGTTAAAATTCATATTGAACAGTGAATTTGTTTTGTAAGGAAAATTTCCATTGGAAATGCAGAATGATATTTTTATCGGTACAAACGGTACAGACGTATACGCTTTGTACAAGACTTTTTGTTCTTTTTCATATTCAGACATGTGCTTCAGTGATTGTAATGCTCGTTGATATCGTTTCCTTAAAAATTTCACTGCTGTTTCTGTCACTTTCATCATTAAATAGATGAAGTAATGTGTTGACAAAAACATACTCAGGCAGAGCCTGAGGAAATAGATCTTTGCAATCGGAGGACATTCCGAGCTACACCGTTAGTTTGGGATAGTCCCATACAACAGCGAATGTCTAACCTTACCCCAAAGCCAGTACAATGGGCCCAAACGGAGGCCCCCGTGCGTGCTCTACGCTAGTAGAGCGGCTTACTTTAATAAAAAAAAAAAAAAAAAAAATTCATATTCAATGTCTGCAGGTTTACAAAAAAACGAACAATTAATTGTTCATATGTCTTTCGCAACATTACCTTATTGTCGCTTTCTGCATCATGCGCTTAAATGTTACCATTGGGAGGTGCGGGAATCCATAGTTCTTAAAGCTGGATTTTTTGAATTTGAAAATATACTAAAAGTTTCGGAGGATTTAGTAGTATCATTAAATCTGTTCGAAACTGTAATTTGCCGCACTTTCATTACTGTTAACGACTTGTGACTTACGTTATACAAATCTAAGGATCTAACAAATCTAACATCATCGGACCTTTACCGCGTAAGTCACTAGAGTCATTATACGCTTTATCATCCTAAAAAGCTGAAAAACTTATAATGAACAACACCAGCAACGGCCAAGTCCTTTTCGGCATAGTCCAAAATACACGATAAAAACACGAAAATCGTCACTGAATTTGTCCGGGTCATTTTATCCCTAAAGTACCTAAAGACGCTGTTTCATCCAGCTGATCTCAAAATTCACTGGATAACTTCCATAAGTTCCCGCGAATTTTATGTGGAAACAGCATACTGGGGGACTCATCAGGGACGACAGTGTCGAGAATTTTGTGATCAGATGCGTTCTACGGTTCAGGCTGGCACGAGAACTGAGGATCGAGTGGAATCGAAACCAAGGGAGATCGAAATCAAGTGATGTGTCATTTAATCTTTGAAAAGGAAGTCTGCAGTAGCAGGAAAATCCGCTTCGCTTCAATAATTTTGAATCAACGTACATGCACGCAAATTCAAATTCAAATCGCATGTGTGTTGGTTTAAATTTCTTTGATCTCATTAATCGGCTTTTCGCTTTTGACGCAAACGAAACGATATTATAACGCATTTTGAGTTTTATTTGCATTTTGAGTTACATATTTCAAATAAAATAAATTTGCATAAGTACACACGAGAACAGATGAAACCTATACGAAGCAAAAATTAATTAAAAGTATAGCAAAAAAGTTTAACTTCGCTACAGAGAAATTAGCCAGACGAAGTTAATGCATAGTCATATATGACGACAAAGATTCCCAACAGGGTTCCAAATTTTTGTGCCAAATTTTAGTGTCAGTATCAGCTGCTAGCGCTACAGTCTGAGTAATATTACACTTTGAAAGAGAGCCACCAAAGCACTTTGGCCACATTTTTCTAATTTTATGGATTTATTGTAGATTATTTTTGCAAACAAATATTTGTTGAACCAGGGAAGTATCGGATTTTTATGTTCTGACATTTTCTTGGATAAGGCACCAGCCAGTTAGTAATCCACAAAACTCATGAAACCAATTCTTACACTATTCAACAGACTGTAGAATGGATATAATTAAAATAAGAAATATTTCATCACCACCTTCTATAAAATAGACTTCGTAATTTGCTTGTATTGTTTAGACAATTGTTCTACTTTTAAAATTATGACTAGGCAAGTGACTAGGCAAATTATATGAGGGAATATAAAAGTGGGGTTTTTCGATATATTTTTACATTTCATATTTATCGTTGCTTCCTTCACAAGGTACTACTTAAATTCTACTTAAAAAAACAATGTGGGCAATTGTTATTTTGTGCGGCTACTTAATTCAGTGCACGGTAAGAACTGACCAAAAGAACTTCGACGTAAAATTCAGTCAATTCAAATTATTTGCTTCAGTCATGCCTGCAAGTATCACCTATTTTGGGAACTCAACAATTTCAACCAAGCTTAACTGATTGCATCTTCTGGAGAGACGCAGATCAAAGTGCCTACTATACCGATTATTTAACTACCGGAAACCAACCTTCCCTTTATCGTTATTCTCCCAGTGAAAACATCACATATGGTGCTTACATACCAGGATATACAAAAATTTCATATCTAGTTCCAGTCAGCAGCAGTACATATCCTACAAATGACAATCTGTACATGGTGGGTAGTGGGCACAGCAATGTCATTATATCGTGGAACGGTATTGATACAGCGGCTGACGTAGTCGAAGTCTTATTTCAAATCAACGCAGATATTCCCAACAGTCATATGGACTTTGGTTCACAAGATCCAAATGGACAATTTTTTGTTGGAACAACTCAAGATGCCTACTGCGGTGCTACTACGGCAAATTCATCTTTGTATACGTACGTAGATGGAACTGTGCAAACTGTGATTACCGGTTTGATGGCAACGACTGGTGTAGCATTTGGATTAAATGGAGAAATTTATCATTGCGACGTTTGTACGGGTCTTGTTCGCGAGATCACAAAAGATAGTTACGGACAATGTACTGCATGACTTTACCCTTTTTAATGTAGAACCAACATTTTTTCAACTATTTTTTCTTTTACTCTACAGACAACGCTCGTGTAGTGTTCGATTTCAACGACGTAGGTAAATTAACAATTGAACATCTAGAGCAAAAAAATAATCGATTTGCGTGGACGTGACCAATCTTCAAATCTGTCTACATGTTTCGAACTTCCAAATAGAGCTCTTCCAAATGATATTTATCTTGTCACATTTTGGAAAAGCCATTTTGTTTCACTAAAAAAAATTATTCTAAAATGTCGGTTGGTGAGAGTAAAAACTCTACCAAAGCCATATAATTCTTCCAAAAAATGCAACTCCTTAAGAGACAAAATTCTTCAAAAGTCATTACAACTCTTATAAAGTTAAAGCGCTAGTTACCAATATAAGTTATTAAACGAACTAATGTCTTTTAGGATATGAATTTCCAGGGTGGATGACCGCAGATACTGCTGGAAATCTGTATATCCCTCTCTATGACAATGGAACATTATGGCAAATTAATCCGAGGTAAATTATTTATAGAATCATCTCTCTCATGAATCTGAAAGTTCGGTATAGAGAAAGATGGCTAGCAGAAAACACATTAAGGAGTGGAGTTACCGTGGAGTGGATACTCCGTTATTTTATTTCCTATTCTTTCAGCACCGGTACAGGGGTAATTCTCACTACATTACCACTTGGAGCAACATCAGCTAATTTCGTTGGAAACGATCGCAAAACAATATACGCTGTTATCTCAAAAATTCTACTCGATCCAGTGTCATTAGCCGTTACAGGAACATCTGTTGGTGAAGCATTGATCAGCATCACTGGTGTAGATGCCACTGGCGTCAACTATCCGAAAGTTAATGTTTAATTTACGTCCGTTTAGTGCGTTTAGTGCTTAATTAATAAATTCCATGTTCCACAAACAAGTTGCCAACTATTCTTAAAATCTCAAGTTCAAAATGTGTGTACCAACTCTTCGACTTTTTTGCGACGATCAAAACACTGACTCCCAATACGAAGGGACTTTTTCTCTTGTGACTTCGATGCGGCTTTAATCAACATTCAAAAGTTCATTACTTAACTGTGTCTCATCATGTCATCATCAATATACAAGGTTATCGGATCATTGATCCGATGATTTTATATTGGTGTGTTGTTTGTTAGTCTTCTATGCATGTTCAATAATTTCCATGGGAAAATTTTATCTGCCTTCTGGTACTTTAACAATAACATGACCCGGCAACGCACTACAAGCATGAGTGGTACTCTAAATAGAGTGCTAAACCGGGACAGTCAGCGTTGCAAACAATTTTTGGCACTGTAAAAAAATCTGGAAACATTTTTCATACAAAATAGTACTCTAATTGACAGCTGTCACTCGAAGTTGCTGGTGTTGTTCATAAGTTTTTCAGATTTTTAGTATGATAAAAAGTTTTTCTCTCAAAGAGCGTATCATGACTGTAGTGACTTACGCTGTAAAGGTCCGAGTATGTTACCAACATCCGTAGATTTGTGTAACGTAAGTCACAAGTCGTGAATCAACAGTAATGATGTTGTTTTTCTTCCACAGTTCCTTTTTTCTGTCACAGGAACAATTACCAATATTGACTCCATTAAGTGAATAAGACACACATCATTCACACTTCAAGCTAACGAAACCAGAGATCCAACCGAGAATACGAGACAAAAAAAAAATTTCATCATTCCTATGGGTTTTTCCATTCTATCGGAAACCAGATAATGTTTTTCACGTGTTTAAGCATTTCCACCGCCTATTTCTTCCATTATCTTCTTCCTTCTGTATTTAAGTGCCATCAACTGTGTGCCATTATTTATCTCTAAGTGTTTGCAAAAGCAGACTCAATGCTATAACACACTTAAACCGAACTGAAAGCTATTCACGGTACAATCCTCAACCCCCGTTATACACAAAAAAATGAAGCTTTTTGACTGTATGTTTGTACTCCTGTTTATATTTGATTGTATATGCTACGTGTTCTGTGTCGGTATTATGATGTGTTCGTTTTTGTATATTGTATGAATGTATTCAGTAATGAACAATGAACATTCCTTGGTGTTCACCCTGAAATGTTTATTTATATGATTTATGAAATTCATGATTAAGATAGGATCGTTCATTTAAATAGCTTATACGATGATAACATAAAAGTTTTTGAGCTAATTTATAACACAATTCTGCTAGTATCGTTGCCATCAATGCGACCATACATGGTCTGCTTTCCCATTTCTTGATCAATGATAAAAGTTCCCCAGCCAACTTTTTGCAGACGTGAATCATATCTGGCAAAAATGGCTGATGAGTTCTTACGACATAACCTTATGTAGTCAAATGTATGTCAAAACTAGAAGATCAGATAAAACATAGCTAACGCCGACCCGTACGAAACACCTATTCGTATCAAAAGCCTTTACTGTGAAACTCTTCATTTCTTTTACTTCATTCTCTACTGAAAAGCTATTCGCCCTTTAAAATCACTTACATTATCTTTCTTTGCCTTGTTTGCATATACAAATAAATTGCCGGAGGCAATATAGACAGCCCCGTACGAAGTCAACTTTCATAAATTCCTATTTAAACAGCTATATACCGCTATATTTACCTATATTTTCCTATAAATAAACATTTCACAGATAAATATGCTATTATATAGCTCTGTATGCCTGTATATAGCTCAATATAGGTGAATATAGATATATATAGATGTCCATATATGGAATGCCTGAAACACCCCACACACATAACAAATTATTTCCATGTTAACAGAAACACTCTAAGTACCATTTTTCCCAATATATATCACTTTTATTAAAATCCAATATGGCCACCGGCAGCCATTTTGTTAGGAGACCGGAAATTTTACCGACGCTTTACATTCGTTAATACCTTTCAAACAAAAAAAAATTCATGAAATTCGGTCAAAATTTACTCGAGATATTGACAAAATACTCCACGTTCACTGTACGGCCAGATAAGAGCTCACTCCAAGAGACCTAGCTCACGCTCCGGAGAACATAATTTCAAAAACTTTTTTTTCCCTGATTGGTACGGTCAATACTTATCTAATAAAGCTAAAACAGACGAAATATGTTGAAATGTGGCCGACCTACAAGCAAAAACTGCTTGCCGCCCTGTGCCTGTTTCACACCAAGGGGTCTAACTCACGAGTCGGTCATCCGATTTTTTTGTCGATCGGTATTGTAAATACCTTTTATTTGACGTATCAGTTACAAGTGTAACGTTTGAATGTCCGGAGATATCTTCGAAAAACCATAAAGCACTTATTGGGCCACAGCTCGGGAAGGGTCGATCCAAAATCACTCATCTTCGAACTTAGCCTGTCTTTTGACATTACCAAACGGGAAAAAAAGAATTTTCAAAATCGGATGCGTTTTACTCAAGTTATCGTGCAGACGGACAGACGGACATTTTTTTCTTCACTGATTTGGCATCTCTAGACAACCACAATAGGTTTCCCCTTACTCAGGGAATCCAATTCGAGGTGTTACGGACGTATGCGTAAACGCATAAGACCCCAGTACTTCGTACGGGTCTAAAAATAGTCAAAATAAACTTTTGGACACAAGCGCCCAAGCCCAAACTCCCTATCCGAGCTGATGCATAATGTTACTCATACCACACAGAGACATATAAAAATATTTTCCTAACTAGTGTTGAAATATCGCGCCTTCGTCGCTCATTTCCCATGTCGTTTAGGAAAAACGTTATTCCTAACTTATGCTAAAAATCTTTTTTATCGAAATCGATTCCGGCACTCGTCTCCGGCTCGAGCTGGAAACCTCTCATTAGCTAAAAAAGCATTTTAAATAGAATAACTATAACGTACCTGCTAAGTTTAAAAAAAATCGATTTAAAACCAATCTATCTTCCAGGTAACATCAAAAAACCTTCTACGGGACAAAGGAAACAAAATCTTCAAACAAATAAGTCATTTCCAGTGAAAATTTAAAGTCCTTTTTCTAGCAAAAACTTTCCGTGTAGTGAAACATAATATCTTCAGTAAAATTATGCTAAGTACGTAAAGAAAACACGAATAAATTGTAACATATAATTACGAGTGAGTGAGTTTCAACGAGTTTTTATCTCAAAAATCTTTCTCCGTTTATAATATGCAACTTAAAAAGTAGATTTTTTGAATGTGAAATAAGTTTAGGTTTGGTTTTGTTGAACTTTTTTTTCTACTTTAACCACGATGCATACTTATAGAGGTTCTGACGATCAGGAATACCAACATATACGAGATATACAGAACAACCACGAAAAGGCACCAGGTCGGTTTGTCATAATCACTCCCACGACAGAGTAAAGTTAACCAGGCAGGAGCGCTGATTTGACAAGGGACCTGAATAATCTAGTAGTCCAATTTTTTTTGCGAACAAAATTTTTCAATTTGTGTCAGTGTTCATTTGAGTTCATTTTCATACAGTGTATTCGGTCCCTTATTTGACGTTTCGAAAATGAACTGCTCCTGCCTGGTTTATTTTACTCTGCCGTGTCACTCCTCAAATTAAATATTCTATGTTAAACGTTACCGAACCGACAACAGGTGCCGTTAAAATGTTAAGATTTGTGAAGTGAGTACAGCTGCATCTGTTGTCATTTAGCTGGAATTTCCCCATCGACGAACGATTTACCAAACAAAGAATGATACATCCGCGACAACAATTATTTATTTTTATTTTTTTATTTCTGAGCCAACGGCAAAAAGCTAACTGGCTGAACAAGCGACCCATATTTAATGATCTTGCAAAATATTAATAACAGCACGAGTGACTCAGTTTTGAATTCTGTGTCTGGTAAAATTGGAATGGTCCTCAAATGATTTTGTGCTTAAATAATGTCTTAATTATGATATTCTTTGAAATTACTCATTAAAGCACAATAAGTTTCTTCTCTACTCATGGAGGACTATCATTATTAACGAACTGGTTTTTAAAACAAAATTATAAAAGTTTTTCTGAATAAAACACTACTTTGTGACTTCACTGACTTCACAAAAGAATGTCAGCTGGACAGTCCATGACGAAAACCGTTTGGATGACTTGTAATTTGTATGTATAAATTCGGTAGAGCAGACGCTTTTTAAGTAAAAAAAAAAAACTAAAATAATTTTTATTGATGCGAATATTAAAACTTTTTCGTAAAGTTTTTGTTATGTTCCCTCTATGGGCAACACAAATGGGGTATGGATAGGGCTAACGAATATTTCATTCGAGTTGATTTGCTGAACCAATGCATTGACGCATCTGAAATGGAATTGATAAAGTAAACTTTACTTTCTTCTCGTCGCGTTAAATGTTGAACTGGAAAACATTTTCCATTCAGAACTCTCTAGCATTCGAAAGAGTTTTAAACAAGTTTTTAATAATAAATAAGCAAACTTTCTTCTCACTGCAAATTATGTTTTATTTGCTCTTTCATTTTCACTTCACTTATTTGCTTAACATGTATCCTTTTATCCACTTCAATTAATGTACACAAAAGTTCTTCCCTGTTCCGCTTCTAGATCCTTTTTTCTATGGCATAAAGTTTGGAAAATCTCTTTGAAAATTTGTTTACTTACTAGGCAACCTGTATTATATATCTATGTAAATATGCGCTCGTAGTGTATACACCATACCAACAAATAAATTAAATCGAAATGTTGCTATTTTAAAATTCATGAACGAGGAATGAATTAATGTTTTTTTAATGTTGGGATAGATGGTATTATAATTGTTATAATGTATTGATTCAGCCATTAAACAAATTTGACATAATGTCACTATTCACTGAAGGGTGCGTGTAATATACCATGCATAATATACAACTTACTTCATTCATACCCAGCCCCAAATTTGTGTAAACCTCATCTCAGATATTGTAACATGAAACCAAAATCTGACATACATTTTCTCGCTGCCATTTAGTTTGCTGGAGAGTTAGTAAGTAGTAAGTATTGTAGTCGTTCATTGAAATTATATATTCATGTCCGCAGACAATAACAATAATAACCATCAAGAAATTATACCCTGAAGATCTGAGCTGCTTTTTTTCTCTCTCTCTTCTTTTGTTATTCAATGCACCATTATTGCTAGTAGATAGGAACAAATGTTCAACAGACATAGGATATAAATTATCCCATGCTATTTTATCCTTATTTTTATTGTTGTCGTTGACCTAAATTTATATTCCGATGGAATGAATTTCTATTGTAAAGTATGAAAAAAAAATGGAAACTTTGCTTGTTATAGAGCTAGCGCTACAAGCAATGAATTGAAAGCTTTTGTTGTTCGGTATAGTTCTCTATTTGATACATAATATTGCTGGTTCCGTATTCCGTTAAAAATGTTGATAATAATAGCTTTCTTCATAATGTAAAGAAAGAAGCACAGAATATTTTATAATCTGCATGTTAAACACTGTTGAAAAACCAGTTTACCAATGTTCCCCAAGCATGTTTTGTTTTACGAGCAAGCATAGAAAGTACATTTATTACAAAAGGTTTTTTTTTTGGCTGTTTTACATTGAAAATCTTCATGACCATCAGAAATTATATGTTGAAAAAAAAAACATCCTTATACCATCCAGTGTAATGTAGATCCTCTGGCGTTATTTATCAAAACTGGTGACAATTACACGAGGGACGAACCCAAAGCTTAAGCGATTTCATGGAGAAAGTATCGTACTCTAATATATTTCAAACCACTTTAGCCTTGGGTCTGCCTCGTACTGTCTCCGTCGAATTCTTCTTTAGCACTACGTGATCTCAATTTTCCTTAATAAGGATTCTACATTTTCATTGACTGACACATACATTGTCAGCGCTGATCTTCAAATCGGAAAATCCTTTCGAAAAGCATAAATGAATTAGTTATCCTTCTACGGCAGAACCTTAACCCAACATTACTATTCACCAAAAATTGATTTTTCATAAAAAAATTCAATTTTGCTAAAATTAACATTTTTATTGGTAAAAGGCAAAGGGTTTTCAATCATAAATTCTGAAGTATATCTTTTCCGACACGAAACACATATATTGACCCAGAATGTGAACTTTTTTCATATATACCACTTTAACCATAAATATTTGAATTAAGCTTGATACACTATACCATACAACAGACACTACTATATATACTATATTCTATGGAACAGCAACATTTTTTTTTCATCAACCATTTTGTTCAGTAGGATGTGGTAGCAAAAAATGAGTTTCGTATTTTTTATCATACATGAATAAGGTATAATTGTAGTCCTGAAGACAGAAGATCAAACCCACTCTCATAAGCTCTAATTCAAATGAAATTTTTATCAAAAAAGATTTTAATTTGAACTGATAGCAGATGTATTTTTATAGGCAGTCGCAGTATTTCAGGCTATACAATTGACAACGAAACAAGGAAATTTATGTATGGAAAGATTTTCGCATGCCAACATTAAATCCAATAAAAAACCGATTCCTATTCTGAAATTAAATTTGCCATGCATTGATTACGTTATCTTAACTTTTTTATTGAACGGTACATGCTGAAGCTATATAACTGGGGTGGAATTCTATTCTCGTCCGTGACCTGCGGGTGAAATATGTAATACAGAGAAAGCGAGTTAACTTATCCGAGTAGCATACACACTATACAAAAAGTAATACACATCCGATGAAACGATTCGAAAACAATTCAATTGGAATCTGCATGTGGCAGAAAAATTCAGAGAAAACAATCAAATGGATTAAAGAGATGAATGGTGGATGGGAATACATACATATATATGCATTATTATGCGGTCTCGATTCATGAATATTTTAGTCACACAAAAACGTAGATGTAAGCTTTGACGTTGATAGTCATCAAAACATTGGTCCTGACGAAACACTGAATTAACAAGTGTCAAATTTGTAGGTTATATTTAGTGATAAGAGCCACCTCTTCAGATTGTGCGTATTGTATGCCCTAACTCATACAATGAAAACAGGTCATCTACAGGTCACAAATGCAAACAATCAACGCACTGTTCCTAGCATGAACATAAGAAATATTTGGAGGCTGATGAAGTCACAGTAGGCACTGCGATTTTTTCGGAAAAATAGATGACTTGTTTTCGTTGTATGAGTTAAAACACACAATACAATCAATATTAAGCGGTAGCTCTCATCACAAAAGCCTCCAAATTGGACATTTGTCAAAGTGCGTTGCAACAATATTTTCAGTAGAACGAATCTGGTACTTCGTTGAACTTAGTATTTTCAGCAAATTGATACAAAACCTTTTATTTCATTAGTTTTACTGTGCTGGTGTTCATCGTTCCCTTTTGTCGTCTATGTCGATAACATTGAGTCATCATGCCTACGTTAGTGAAGGGCCGTGACGTAAGTCCGTTCACACTGAAAAAATGGAGAAAAAACTTTTTTCTGTAGGACTGAGGAACATATAAGTTTTTAAAGTGCGAGCTATGTCAGCCATAACTCGGAAAATACGGCTTATAGAAACCTCGTGCAGAAGACAAAGTTATGGAATTTTAGATTCTAGTCGATGCGTGTTTCGTGGTTTTCATAAAAAGGAAAGGAAAGAAAATTAAACAAAAAAAAAATTGCGTCATTAGTTGAGGAAGGAAAATTTTTAAAATTGTGGAAGAATGGAATTCAAACGGAAGAAAGCCGAATCATCTGCCACTTTTTGACGCATTTTTTTTTTCTTGAAATTTTCGGGTAAAATTTTTGTTGTTGATTAAACTTTTGCGTGCTTTCCTCATCAGCTGCCAGTTGTGACGCATATCTTTTTGAGTGTCGAATCTGTAAGCGGCTACACCGGTATCAGTTCTTTTGTAAGTGGATAACAGGACCTGCGTCACATTGTAAGTGGTTTTGGGCGATATCAATGTACGGTTCCGTTATCAGTAAGTGAGGATACACACTTTTCATATTTTATCAAATACGCGCGGTGTTCGGATGTCAAGATTGCTTAACTATAAGAATAATCACAGCACTGCTACTAGCACGAACATATAAAATATTCGGAGGCTGATGAAATCACAGTAGGCACTGCGTTTCTGTTATACAGATAGATGACTTATTTTCGTTGTATGAGTTAAAACATACAATACAAACAATCCTAAGCGGTAGCTCGTATCACCAAAGCCTCCAAATTTGACACTTGTCAATTCAGTGTTCATGCTAGTAGCAGGGCTGTGGAATAATGAAAAAATTACACTTCAGGTCTATGTTGTTACCTCGTTTTCGCTTATGTGATAAAATAGAGTACACACTTGTCGCTATCTGTCTCGGCCAGCCTCAACTTCACTTCGTGACAAGTGTTTAATATATATTATGTGCTAAGTACTGACATGACGTCCCCTGTATATTGTGTTGCTATATATAATTAAATATATAAAATACCTGTGTCTCGGAACAGATCAGATCGATCTGATTTTTTTTTAGATTGATCTGAGATTTACCCGATCTGAATCTGATCTGAAAATTTTGATCTGATCTGAGTCTGATCTGAAACCTGAAAACTTGAATCTGATCCAATCTGAATGATCTAAAGCGATCTGAAGTTCCAAGAATAAAATGTGAAATTCTAAGAATTGCTACTATTATAGAAATGTTTTTGATTTTATTAGTTCCCCTGCACTCACGGAGCCTAGTAGTTCAAGAATTTCTGGTAAATTAGCATTTGTTTAGTCATACTGATTTTCAGATTTCAGATTGATCCAAAAACTTTCAGATTCAAATTTTCAGTTTTCAGATCATACCAGATCAGTTTCCAATTTTCAGATCAGATCAGATCAGGCCATCAGAGATCGGGATATGAATCTGAAATTTTCAGATAGCCTTTTTTCAGATTCAGATCAGGTCAGCACGATCTGTTTCGAGCCCTATTAATACCTAGTCAAATTTCACTTTCGTATCGCTTTACATTTTAGTTTATTACAGTAAGAGTGTAATTCTATGATTTACTCTCACAAATTTCGAAAGTTATTTTCACCTAAAACGGTTGTTCCGTGCCGTTGCTATAATTTGAATTTTAGGTAAACGAACACATGAAAAAAGGACCGACCCATCGCGCCGGCAGTGCCATCGCCGATATTTGCGGTAGTCACGAGAACAATCTATTCGACAACGAAGTCAGTCACGACCAGACGTATCAACGAAATCTCAGATCCGCTATCATCACTAATTTCGACAAAAATACTTATAAATTATCAAAATAATGGATTTACTATGGAAAAAGACTTCAGATATTGCGGGATCGTCGTACGTGAATTTGTTCGAAAACGTAAAAATGGGTACAGCCAACCTCGAAGCAAGTATGGCGCCTGCATTACGAGGCATGTTTTCATATACTCACAAAGGTGATAAATCATCGGTAGATTTCCGTTCGGAAGGCAATCAAAAATTTCAACAGCAAAAATGGCTCGAAGCAATGGCTTTATACAATCGAAGTTTATGCTTTGCTGTGATCGGTTCGGATAACGTTTCTATGGCATTTGCAAATCGTTCAGCATGTTTCTTTCATCTGAAGGAATACGAAAAATGTCTTATTGATATTGAATTGGCAGTGCAAGCGAACTATCCGTCACATTTGCTGCCAAAGCTGATCGAACGACGTGAAAATTGCTTAAAATCAATTCAAGCTGGTGAGGGTACGAAAACATTTGAGCCGGTGTTGAGTTATGAGTCAAGCGAAGTTTTACCAGGATGTGCTGATGTTTTACAAATTCAAGCCAATGACCAATTGGGTCGATTCGTCACTGCAAATTGTTACATTCCGGCAGGAAAAACAGTTTTGGTTGAAGAAGCAATTCATGGGACGTCCAGGTGAAACTCGATATAGAAGATGTGCCGTTTGCTTAAAAACTGCCATGAACTTCATAGCCTGTCCGAAGTGCACAAATGCCATGTTTTGCGACACAAACTGTGTTAACGCCAAAAATGTTCATGAGGTGGAATGCAAGTACATTTATGATGATACAAATAAACTGGAACTGCATTTAGAATTCATTGCACATTCGATATTTGTTGCACTAAGCATTTTTCCCGATGCTGAAAGCTTGATGGATTTTGTTCAGGAACGTGGTCAAAGAAAAATCAAAACCAGTGCCTCAAACACTTGACGACGAAAAATCGAAATATCGAGCGTTTCTACAACTCAGTTTTTTCTTTACAACATCAACTTGGAAAGACTACTTGGAATTGGCACGCGATTGGTATAACAATCTCATGTCACGCGATTTTATCATAGAACGGTTCAATACAGAGGAAAGAAAGGACTTTTTTATGCATTTGGTGTTACATCATATCATGATCGCTTCAACCAATGCATACGTTCCAGCACCCGGGGACGCAAGATTGCTGTGCATAGCATCGTCTTACATCAATCACTCATGTGAGCCAAATGTATTCCGTGTCAATTACCAAAATCGTTTGGTTTTCATAACGACACGACCCATTCAAGCTGGCGAGCAGTTGTATATACGATATAATGAGTCGATAGATGGTGAATCAGTATCTCGTCGCCAAAACCATTTTATGGAAAAGTATGGATTTCGATGCAAATGTGAAAGATGTGAGCCGGCAGTGCCGGGACGATTGATCGATATGTACACGAAAGGTTTAGCAGCGCATCCGGACTATCAATTTGTATTGACTGAAATACAGCAAGAGCCAGGCTTGAACTTTGAAGATAATGCGAAATTGATGTTGTTACATAGCAAATGCGTGGATTTGCTGAATCAATTTGGTGACGACCATTGGTTTCCAGTGCTCGGAAGTTTAACGTCAATTTTTTCGCAAATTTTTAAGAAAATGCTACATCCACATGATGACAGTGTGGGCTTTAATTTTATTCGAAAATAACAAATTTGAAATTAAATGGAAATAAAACGCTGAGAATTGAATTTCAAACTTTGACTAGTTTTAATCAATGCGCGTTCGAAATCTCAATAAATCGTCCCGTAGTTCGGTATATATTTGAATAGTTGATCGACAGCTAGGTCTCACTGGCCTCACCCCCGTGTGTTTCCATGAATTCTACTTTTTTCTGTTCACTTTTCTTCAATCCATTCATTTCTAGTTCAGTTTATCTTTTGATCGAGAATGTATGGAATTGTACAGCTTAGTGAAAAATCTGAGAGTGCATTCGATTGCCATAACTTAACACTATTTTGCTAACTAGTTAGTAAATGGGCTTGTTTTGCGCACAAGATGTGTTGCCGAACTCGCTTCGCTCGTATCGGCAATCTCACATCTAGTGCGCAAAACACTCCCATTTACTACCTTATTATGAAAATAGCTATTTTTCAACTTATAGTAGATAAAGAAAATTTTTAGCATATGACGCTAGCAGGTGAGGAGTGGATAAACGGGAATTCCGTTCAAATGGTCTTTATTTAAAGTTTTTTGTTTGTTCCTTTTTCAGTTATTTTGGGATTTTTTTCTGTTTTTACAGTTTTTCCTAGTCTTTCCAGTGAAATTTCAGCATGAATTTGCTTCAGCTGTTTTTCAGCTGATCCACACATACAATAAAAACTTTTGACGCTTGTCTATACGGCCTGCTACACGCATGCGCGTGGTAGTGGTAAAACCGTATATAAAGACGTAAAACAGTTTTGATTGTTGCGTGGATCAGCTGAAGCAAATCATGCTAAAATTTCACTGCCTCTGATTGTATTTCGCTTTTTGTTTTTCTTCGTTTCTATTTCTCGGAATAATTCGGAATTTATTCCGAAAAAAAAGCGAGCCAACGCACTTCAAGCAAAAGTGATCATAGTGGTCAGCTGCAGAAAGTATTCTATTTTACATGGCACATGGTCACGTTTCAGTACCCTATATAGAGTACCACTCATGCTTGAATTGCGTTGTGCGAGCAAACGATGGGAATTCTGAGGTGTAGTTCGAAGATGAACTATAACGGAGATCGTAACAATATGCCGTAGAGAATATATGTCCCATCGCTTTATAGCACGACAACTTTGCTAGACAGATCATTTTGTAATATTTTTGTAAAAAATCTATTGAGAGAATCAGTCAGTCTATGATCCTGACCCACAAAAAAAGCAGGACCTAGTTATTGCAATTTATTTTATTAAGCAAACACGGCTTGGTACATCATGTAACTAATACATTTCATCCAAATATCGGTTCCTAGTTTGCACAAGTAATATCCTTTTTGAAGGTATCACCTAATGTTCAATTTTTTTAAATTAATTCGATTTGACATATTTTATGCAATTCAGTGATGATATTTGTAACTTACGCCACCTGTGTGCAATGTCGTATAAACGCATTTTATCGCACTAGTGCGATAAAGGATTTGCAATGGGTTTTATCGCACTAGTGCGATAAAAGCCACGTGACACTGAAGACACACTAAGATTATTTTAAGTATGTATGCTAGTTTATTCATTGTATAAAACGTTGTTACATAAATAACTATTTTAACTATAATACGAACACGTTAGCCGAGGGCGAAACTATTTACTTTAGCCTTTTTTTTAAATAACTTTTTAAATCTTACAGTATTTCAGTATGATCCCAAAATGTACCAAAACGTTTTACTGAAAATGAATGTGAGAAAATTCTTTAACTTTTCATACCAATAACTCAACATATGCAGTATAAAACATTTAAAATTTGGATCACGTTCACCATCCATTCCACAGGTCGATCCACAAACGAATTGACATATATCCGAGCACGTGCCGAGTATTTAAAATGAAAATAATGTCTAAAGATAAAAATTCATTGAAATCAATAGCCGTTTATTTGGAAATCGTTGCTCATGCGGTACGTTCTGGTATACAGCAGTGGAAACAGGTTTTCAATCAGGTTTTCGTTGTTTAACACCAATAACACAATAAAGGGAGTAAAGATTTTCATTCAATTCAGACGTGGACGTTAGGTAAACGTGCGAATAAAATATGTGTAGAACGGAAAATGGGGGTCGGAAAATTCAATAAAATTTGACAAATTATGGGAAATGATTCGATTCACTTGGTAATGTTTTAACTTGAACTTTAATATAGAAGAAAAATTTGATAAATAGCTCAACGACTGTAAAGATAAATAAATATGACCAAAACTGCCTTCATGTTTCCCGAACATAAAAGCTATTTTTCATGGATTACATCATACATCCTCATCACCTGCATACGCCAACTCATTTTTCTAATATTAATTCCCGGGAGCACAAATTTCTGTGCGGTATAGATTCACATATATTCATCCTGCATCACCTTTGCTCCCGACCAACCATTATTTTTAAAAAAGATAAATGAATTTTGTGGTAAATAAAACTATACCGCACAAGAGATTACACTTGACAACAATGGTGTTATATGTGTCACGTGAAAATTTACAAAGAGAAATGTTTCCAGATAGGGTGATGTGAATGATTATCATGTTGGTTGAGTTAGAGATGCTGGTCAAAGAAAATGTGTTTTGAGATACATGGAGTAGTAAAGTAAAGCGACACAGTGTGTTAAGTGAATTAGTGAGGGTTAGGATTAAGTAATAAAAATCCAATTAAAATAGAATGTGGTGTTACCCGGTAGCAGTTAGTATATTGAATAATATTTGGTGAAGCTTTAAGCTAAACAAAATCAGTGATTCAGAATTCTGATTGTCAAAAATGATTAAGTGACATAGCAATCTCGGGTGTGTCGTTCGGGAGTGCATTGAAATCTATTTCATCGTGAAAGTCTTTAGCCATAAAATGATTTTATTATTCATCTCGTAAAAATAGCAATTTGAATGTACGAACACGGTCTCACATAAACTCTTCATACATTCAAAGGGTCTGGCACTTTCAATATCTTAAGTTCATTGTAGAGCAATGTCTACCATATAATAGTCACATATATCGTCAATGTATATAAGTTAAATGAAATAGAAAAATAGGAAAAATAAAATATCCGGTTCCTATTCAAGAAATGGGGTGTCGGATATAGCTAACATACAATATGATTAGCACTTTACATCTACGAAGAAAGATTTACAAAAAAAGGTAAAATTTGAAATAAATCCTGAATAATTCACAATTTTCCTTCGTCGTCAATTGCATTAGCATTTGAAAGGATGTTTCTTTCAGCCATTTCATTTTTTTTATTTTATTTTTAAATTCAGTAGAATATTGGATTAGACACCAAAAGATTTAAGGGAAGGTCGAAATATTCAACGTTTATTAATATTTCATTTTTGAATTATTGAACAGCGCGCCGTTATAAATAGGTTAAAATTTTATAAAGGTCGAAACGTCTGGGGAACATTAAATTCATTAACATCCGCTCAAAAGTGTCTAAAAGTTTTATTTAATTCAAACTTTGCCTATCCCTCACGCAAAGCGAAAAAAAAACTTTTGCAATCAATTCCTCCAAAAATAAAATCTCTACTTCATTATGTATTATATCATTACGAAGAAGCAGTCACTCGACAATAGCTGTTCTCAATGTTCATTGATTCTTCTTAAATATTTATGAGCCGCCACAGAACAAAAGCAATTTGTTTGAAAATACTTATCCATTTTTTGTGTGTGTATAAGAGTGCTGTTTTCACCCAGTCCCTTCACTCTTCCATTGGCCTCACAGCACAACAACAATAACATTTAAGCAAAACGAATGATAGAAATGGCATTTACCCCTACAGTATTTTCCCGAAGACGTTTAGCTTTATTGAATGGCGAAAAGGCTACGTGGACATCGAATACAGAGTCCCCCCTTTCATAGACAACTATACACATAAAATGAAGAATACGCACAATAAGTATACTTCAATATTATATCATGGTTGACTGATACAAATCATGTATTTATGGGTGTCTATTGAATTATTACGAGGTTTTTTTCCAATGAATCGGAAAAGAGGAAAATATATTAAAGAACGCTCTTATCGTGTAGTTATACTATGAATGATTAATTATTTGCTAGGATTTGGTCGATTATTTTGCTGTTTATTGCTGTCGGTAGAGAGTAGCAGCTTTTGAAAGTTGATTTGTGCAGAAGATACACTCTTTAACTTAAGTGATGTACTTTTGTGGAGGCTGTCTTGAAAATTCAATAGACGATAGGATGCAGAGTTATGTGATACTGCTGGATTTGAGTGCAATATTTCTTGAATGAAATCTTTTACTTCATTTGTTCTATAAAAAAATCAACAGATATTAAACACTGAACACCTCCGAATTCATGTATGCATTTTTAGTCCTCGAAAATAAAACATGAAAAACAAACACAACAAAAATGTTTAAAAAGACAATTTTCGCAATCACGCATAAACAATCTTTTACTTCATTAGTTTTATCTTCCATGTGTGACTATTTCATACATTACTCGTTTCTGTATATAAACTCTAAGACATACGTTAATTCTGGTTTTCTAGGGATATAATTCTATTATTACTCTTCTAGGGTAAATTTTATTTCCGTTTTTTTTTATTTTGAAGAAAAAAACCAGTGACCCGACGGAGATTCGAACACGGAACCTCCGACTTATGAACAAACTACGCTAACCATTTGACCACAGAGTCTTCGGGTATATCAGATATACATACCCTCATGATTGTCTTATGCCGCATTGTACGACTCAATTTATAAAGTATATAAGCAACATGTACTGCAAAATGTGTCGCGTGTATGTGTGAATGCCATGTTGGAATTCGTTTAGAGCGAAAAATAATCAAATTTTGATGAAACGGATACTCTTCATTCAAAAATTTCTTCTTTTTTTGTTTTATCTCAAGATTTCTGTAAATTATTTAGTGTTCCGATTGAACTTATCTGCCGAGAAATATGCCATCGCAAATGTGGTGTAAAAATGTGTAAAAAAGCGTAGGGTCTCAGTGCTCAGCAGAAATTCGTACGAATGAAAATCAACTTACGATAAAGAGATGAGCATAGTTTATTTGCAATTTATTTTAATAAAATGAATAAAAAAAAAAAATGTTTGGTGCGGGAAGAGAACTCACGACCTCAGGCATAAAAAGTTCACGCTCTAGCCAATTCGGCCACTGAGATTGATGATTCCACTTAGTTTTGTTGTCATGAAACCCCACATGTATGTAGAACATAAAAGCAATGAACATAGATGCTCGCATAGATGTGTTAGTAAGTCTGTCGCAGGTAGTCCGATCAATTTAAAATATGCACGACAAAATGTCGCGTGTGTATGTTTAGAACGAAAAATAATCAAATTTTGACTAAACGGATTCTCGTTATTCAAAATTACGTTGTTTAGTGTTTTATATCAGGATTTCTGTAACGTTATTAGTTTTTCAATTGTACAAATATCTGCCGAGAAATGTGTCATTGCAAATCAATATGACAAAAAGGCTAAGGTCTCGGTTTACAGCAGATATTCATTCGATTGAAAATCTACCTACGATAGAAGATTGAAAAAAAAAACAAACAAATGTTCGTTGTGAGAATAGAACTCACGATCATGTGCATAAAATTGACGCGCTCTAGCCGATTCGGCCACCGAGACTTACGATTACGTCTCGATGTTGCCATGATTTTGCTTGATTGTCACACATGATGCTTGTGTACTAGATACACCAAATATTTCAGTGGTGTTTGTGTTTGTATGTCATCGAGTTTATATACAGAAACGCTGAATGTATGAAATAGTCACACATGGAAGATAAAGCATTGTATTGGTAGGCGAGAAAAATTCTCGAATCACTTCTTATGTACATATTGTATACACACGCGTTCGCTACGCTCACTTGTTATATACAATATGTACATACGAAGTAATTCTCGAATTTGTCTCGCCTACCAATAAAGTACTATTAGCATTACATTTCACTAAACGTGACTACAGATTTTGTCGTCGTTATCAATAACAGATTGGATAGACGTTGGTATACGCCAGGTGTACCTTGGTGTTCGTCTTATACAATGCAGGGACGAATCCAGAACATTTTTTTACCTGTGCGTTGAAATTTAAAACTGTTTTGACCCGGGCGGTTTTTGAACGGCCTCGACGACTGATGGATCAGGGCCTGATGCTTAAAAACAAACTTACATTGAGTGAAGTTTAGGATCACATAACAACTGAAAAACACGAGTTCTTCCTAGTTCAATTATTTCTTATCAAACGTTGTAACAAAACAACGCTGCCCTGCCATTACATAAATCATTTCTGTATAAATGTGGTCATTATTACTATACGATGGAAAAACTTTTTTTTATTATAAATGTTTTCGACAGACTGTCGAAATGCTCCGATTATTTTTTATTGATTTATTCAATTGTTTTGCAGTCATTATTTTCACATCACAACAGAAAGGGATCTGAAACGATGCAGTAAAAGGAAGAATAGAACGATTCGACAAACAAAAAATATGAATCATTGATATTCATTACAGAAATTGATTTGTTTCCATCGATGACCATTCATTCTTTTATCGTATTATGAAAAATGTACTTTTAAGTGGACGACAGAACGGGGGAAATAAAACATTTCATTTTGTTTTATGTAATACGAAATTCGAAATGAAATTGAATTATTTAACGCAAGAAAGTGTAAACATATAAAAATACAATCAACTTTAATACGAAAACAAATAAATAAAAATACATTTAATATTCACTCATTCGGAGAAAAAAATTTGTTTGGAAATAGAAGCAAAAAATCATCTTATTTTCTCGTAAAATTAAAAATTCATGATTTTCATCCTCCTTCTTCAGCAGCAAAGGAAGAACAAAAAAAAAGAAACTGGAAACTGAAAACAGGAAAGACAAAAAATATAATTTTTCATCAAACTTTCACAATATAGAATGGGAAACTTCTGTTCTGTTCTGTTTTCAGGATTCGAAGTGGCGTTGGATTGGTTGAAGTTACTTCATTCTAAAACTCACTTTGTATATATATAATATATGACTGTGTGAGAGAATCGGAACATGTTCGTGTTTAATGTGTTTTTCAAGTACCGTTCAACTTTTGATATTCAAAAGTTCATGCACAACTTACAAATAATTTTTGTTTAAATAAAATTGTCTGGTACTGCTTTTTGTGTCCGTTGAAATTTATTTGTTTGACTGGATTCGTAAATATTTCGTTCAGACAAAACGGTCGAATAATTATTTAAACTAAAATATTGTTTTCACTGGTTATCTGAACCTTAATTTAGCTCTACACATATTAGTTGCTGAAAAAGGCAGAAATAAGTCAGTCACAATAAAACAAAAATGAATTTTTGAAATGGAACGCGTACAGTATGTAGATATTTTCTTGAATTTTCGCAGATTGTAGTGAATAGATAGGGTAACGACGCCGGATACTAGCCTACCAAATCTATTTTTCTGGGGCTAGTAACTGATACATTGTTTCTAATGGTAAGAACTGAGGGGGCTCGTAACTGAAACTTTGTTTCTTATGGTAAGAAGAGACTCGTAACCGGTGCCGTTATCCTCTTTGCATCATTTGAAGGGAAACCGCGAAATTGCAGTATAAGGGTGAACTCGTATACATAGAGAATAATTTCGACTTTGTCTTGACGAAGACGTATTCGAGAAAATCTCCAAAAACATGGAATTAAAGAATAGTACATTACTATACCAGTGAAGTCGGGCTGAAGCCCTCGCATACTTTTACTCATCTGGATACGAGATATCAAATTACTTCACGTTTCACGTTATAACGTTTTACTTTACGAGCGAGGGAAAAGGTTTTCACTAGTGAGGGAATGGCCATTTTAACCGACATTTTTTTAGGTTTTTTCGCTTGTTGTTGCTTGCTAAGACAGACATGCTTATTACTATTTCATATGTGCGAAGCGAGGTGTTCTCCTTGAAACAAAAACCTTTTGCTAAACCATTTTTCAACTCAAAAACAAGGATGATAGTTCGGAGGAGAAAATGTCTATTTTCTACACTGTCAAAACAACACGGATGAAAATAGAAATTTTCTCGTCGGATCTGGCATCAGCGAAAAAATATAATTTTCTCGTGGTCTCTTGAGTGGAGAAAATAAGGTTAATCACACCTCACATATTAAAATACTTCATCATCACTCCATTGCATTTTTGTAGCAAAGTAACGAGTAAAGACAAGAAGTAATGATTAATTTAGGATATGCGTTTTCTTCCCATCCTAAAGATGTGTTAAAAAAATATTGAACTTGTGTAAGTTATCTTCGAATGGCTTCAGTTCTATTTAAAATTATAAAGTTTATTTTCTGAAGACGCAGCAGAATATAACTCATTTCCTCTATATATTTCAAGATAATTTCGAATTCTGGCGACACTTTGTAACAACAATATTGGCTATAAATCACAGATTACCCCTCATCGAAAAAGTAATGTCAAAACTTTTCATCCGTATAGAAAGCGAAAAAAAACTCTCGATAGAAGATATCAGCTAAAGTTTTTGTGGTCAATAGTCTAGAAAATAATTTCAATGAAAATAGCAGACGAAATGAAGAATTATTTATTCGAAATCAATATTCAAATTTCCTTCTGTAAAAGCCTAACTTTTCTTTCAAAAACCATATCGAAAATGACTCAGTGAATCACGAACTTTGACTGCGTGATATAAAATATTCATTCAGATTAAAGATTATGCATTATATACCCGTTCTACCTCAAGTAATGCTTTTAACGGTTGCGAATTATTATTTGCAAACACAGTCAAGTCGAAAGGAGATAATGTGTGCACTGATGTGTCCTCGAATAAAGATTATATGTTTATGCATCCATGAACCATAATATTTCCCTAATGGAATTTCATGAACACGAGAAATATATAGGCAAATAAAATGTATGCGGTGTGATAAGAGCGGCGAGATTGATTTGCAGACATTATTTCATTGTATTAACAACGAGTTTAGCTGAATATTGAATGAATTCAAAAGTTAGTTCATACAATTTTGTTCATCCAGTGGTTATATGTTTTGTATTTCAAAAAATCACTTTTCGCAACAAGTGACGAAAAGTAGGACTTCCCGTTGCCTTTATTGCAAAAAACGTTGTATAATATAGTAATTTATGGAAAAAGTTGCGAAAAGTGGTCACGTAGTGTGACAAAAACTGCAACTTTCGCAACGTGTTGCACACAACGTTTTCTGCAACCAGATGCGAAAATAACTATTTCGCAACTGTTTGAAGAAAACGTTGTATGCAACGCGTTGAGGAATTGTGTGTTTGACAAAAAAAAAACACTTTTTCAACTTGCTTCATAAACTATGCCCCACATTTTGGGTGAGTCAGATACCTTGATTGTCCTGAGGAGAACTGTCCTGTTTCCTGAGGAGAACACACAACGAAATCTTCGAAAAATTGCTCCACAACCAATACTTTTGTTTATTGCTGAGGAATAGTTTTGCCTATCACTAAACAATAATTTTGCAGCTAAAAATTGATCCAAAAAGTTGGCATATGTTTTCAATAAAACTTAAACTCGTGTGAATTGCGGCCCTCGCTTCGCTCTGGTCGTAAACTTCACACTCGTTAATTTTTGTTCTATTTATTCGCTTTTGTTAACAAAGCAAAATTACATAAGAATAATACTGTTGAAATCGATTCAAAAATTTGTTTAGCTAGATCGGTAGACAAACATAATCTATCTAGAAACCTAACCTCAGAAATTCCATCCTCCACCAAACAATTTTTTTTAATCGGTTGAGCTTTGCTCCAGTTACCGTGTTAACAAAGAGCAGAAAAGTCTTCTTCTGAGAACTACTACCAGATGGTTGGACCGATACCACCCATTCTTGAACTTGACCTGATGATTTTAATAGTTCGAATAAAAAAAAAGTTTTTGAAAGCCCGTTGATCACATTTCAAGGGAACTACTGTTATCACTCGGGTGCAACGCAAAATGGAGCAAGTTTCATTTTTCGTGATCGAGTTGAAAAGTAGTTATTTTTGCAACAAGTGACGAAAAGTAAAACTTCAGTTGTCTTCTTTGAAAAAAACGTAATATGCAACTCGATGATAAATGATTCTTCAGGCACACGATGTGTATTGTCACGCTCGGCCTATGGCATAAATAACTGTGACAATACACATTGTGTGCCCAAAAAAGCATTTATTACCGAATTGCATTTACTACACATCTGGTGTCTAATGAAGTACACGGTTCCATAAATTATAATTATTTGTTCCACTTTTCTTTACAATATTTACATACTAGTAAGTAAAGCACATACAATCACAAATCAATTATTTTCTAATTATTATATTTTCACATTACAATTCTGGTCTGATATGAGTTACCTACTGTGCAATAGCTGATTAAATGACAATTTGTCGGCGTATAAAAGGTTGACAATAATTTCAGAAACTTTAGTTTGTCTTTTATTTAAATGTGCGATCTTTTTCATAAAAAAGGAATGTACCTCCATGGCATTGCTTATCTCTTCGTGTTTCTATGCCACACATCATTGTCAATTTGTACTGACGACATCAAGCTTTGTAGGTTTTCCTTAAGAAATGATTGAGAGTAAAATAAAACTGAATATGGTGCGACGAAGAAATAGTTTTTACGTGTCTGTTGTGGACGGTATATTTTACAATTTACAAATTTATGCCCCAGGGCATGAAAAGTTAATGAACCCAAGAAACTTTTCAAGTCGAACCGAGTCAAAGATTTCTTTGACGAATTTTAGAGGATCGTGTCAAAAAACGAATGACGTTAGAGTTAATAATTAAATAAAAAATATATTCCAGCCCAGACGGATTGTCCAGGACCATTGGCATTTTACGAAGCGATCGGATGCACACCAATCAAAAATGACGGCAATTTCTGTGCGAAACAATATAATTGTGACAAAGTCAAATCATTGCCATCGGATAAATGTTATGTTACTGTTGATGGTTATGCATATGAAATCGGTGAACCCTTGAAGGAGGAAGATGCAAATCCTTGCGATGTCTCGTGCACATGCAGTTCAGACATGGACGGAAAGTTAGTAGAAAATAGCTATTTCCCAACATGAATCAAAATGGGATTGTGTGCGTAGAGCTCTTATTTCGATTGGTGTTTGGAACAAAAGTTTTTGCGATTGATGACAGACTGTGATGTTGGTTGTGATGCATCTACAAAATGTACTATTTTGTATTTTGCGTTTGAAAACAGAAAAGCCGAAGCTAACTAAACGTTATTTACATTTGTTATATCGAGTACATAACAGAATTTTTATGACTATTCTTTTCAGTTCTTGTGTTTAAAAGAACACTGTCAATTAAAACCGTATTAAAGATATCTATTTCCATAACCAAATCATCATCGAAAAGTTTTAAAATCGGAGGACCATACAATTTGTTACAATAACAACTATATCTCACTACCATAAATGATTGAAAATAAAGGCAAAAAATTCGTTATAGGGCGCGATTTCAATGTGCTGTAGTGGACTGCTACCACGGTCCAGTAAAGACAGATTGTTATCGAAAAAATAGTCCTCTGAATTGCTGTTCAGGCGAAGAAGAATGCCGTGAGTATTGCATTAATCATAGATACCATTACGTACATTTCCATAAAATGGTTTTCAGCTGAGGACCCAGAAGATCGAGCTGTATGTATGGTCAATGGAAGAGCCTACAAGGACGGTGAATATTTTTCGGTTGAATCAGACCCAGACCTGAATTGTGTTTGCCAGCCTGGATATGAGGGTGAAATTCATCCTTTTTTGTAAAAGGAGAGTCTTACAATGTGATAACAATTCCAGGCGAAAATGTTGAACCATTCTGTGCAAGACCTAATCATCCCTATTGCAGTGCATTATTCAAAGATCCATATGTTATCAGGAAAAACTGTGCTCCGGTGTATTACTCTTCACAACCACCACAAACTAGTTGCTCTAAAGTCTACAGATGTCGTAAGTAAATGAGGCAAACACATTGATGTCCAACAAAATAAAAACTTTTACAAATCTCACATTTTCATAGAAAATGACATGGATAAAGTAATCAAATCGAACGAAACCACAGAGACGGATGAAGCTGGTATGCTTCTCTCACAGTCAAATTATTATGTACTTTGATTCTGAGTAAAATTGATAATTCTTTTTTTCAGTTTGCCACTTTGGCTCATTGGTTTTAGAGCTCGGCGAAGAACTTAACCAAGCAACAAACCGTAATTCAGTTTGTGAGAGATGCGTATGTGAAGTTCCCCCCACATTAACTTGTCAGCGACTTCCTGATGATGAATGTGACATTACAAGGCATCCCAGTTTCATGAATCATGCCCAAGATTCGATAACTTCAATGATAAATAAAATTCCGAAAAAATGGAACATTCACTAGACATTGATTTTAATTAAAAAAAAAGTTTTTGACTCTACACTTTTCACTCACATAACAGGGAATACTTTAAAAACACTGTGATTGGGAAGACGGTTGTAAATTTACCGAACATATTTCACAGCTGACACCAACGTAATAGTCTACTTGCACTCTAGACTCGGGCCTTTCCATTCAATTCACTCCTTATTTTCCCTGATACCTCACGCTTTGAAGCTTTCCAATGAAAAAATTAATATTCGCAACAGGTCAGGTTTTACTGCTGTGATAGAACTCGACTCGATTATTACTTCAAACTTTTTTCCTAAATTTTCATTCAGGTTAAGCTAAAATATAAATCTGGTTCAGGTCAAATCTAAAATGCAAAAGTCTGGTTCATGTCAACCTGAACTTAATCGGAGCCTTAAAAAGTATTAGATTTTATCAGTTAGAGCAAATTTTTTTTATAAATAGTTCTTTATTGTCACTTCTTTTTACACTAGTGTGAAGTACAAAATTGGGCTCAGATTACCAAATTTTCTTACAATAGAAAGATTACATTACGTCATTATACTCATTACTCATTACCCTTGATGCAGCCGTTCTGGAGAGTTTGTAGTTCATTGAGTTTAGTCTTGTTGCCTAGACTGTATATTGTCAACATGTAGGACAAGTGGCTTTGAACATAGGAGAAGTACGTTTGTCAGCCGGAATGAACTTGCCTATGTGGACTTTCTTAACGTGGTCGACATGATATCGAAGGTCAAATTTTCATCGAGAACTAATCCAAGATATTTGTACGACCGCACTCGTTTGATCTCCTCGTTGTCGACAACAATACTGACGTCAGGAAGGTTACTTGCTCGTCCGAATGTCATGTAACACGTTTTACCTGTGTTCATTGTCAATAAATTTCGGCGTAGCCACTTATATAGTAACGTAATGTCGTGTTGCATACTCTGTTGGAGTTCAACAGCAGAGTCAGCAGCATAATACAAGACAGTGTCGTCCGCGTACAGTAGGATTTTGCCCATCCATCATTTCTGTCCTTTGTATTACTCGGTCATCCTCAAAATCTTAAAGGCCTTTTATGACCTTTTCTATTACCTTAACTACTCAGAACCTATTTTTGGAAATTAATTTCCTTAAAACGCTTACATTTACCAAGAAAGGATTCCATCGCAAGCCTAGCCAAATAGCACGAACAGGTAGCTTCAGGTCTAGTTGTGCTTTTTAGACTCAGCTTTCGACTTTGATGGTGTACGCAGTTTTTTTCACCTTATAAAATTTGTGCACTACATCATTACACTTGGTTTGCAGACTTTATGTATACTAAAAATCTGATTTCTCAAATTTCTCTCTTACGAGAAGAATGTTCAGTAGTGGCGAATATATGTCTAAATCTCTCAAAGACCAATTAGAAGAAGGAACAGAGAAAGCAGAAATTGGTCGCACCTTCTTTGAGCGCAGTCCATCAGGTGTCAAAAGGCTTTTTTTGTGATTGAGCTAACCCTTACGATCCACTTATGATGTCAAAGTAAGCCTTGCAAATCGCCCAACTGTACAGCTGTACCTTGACGCTAAAACAATAGCGTACCACAGCTAAAACTATGCTAAATGTCCGAAGTAATAAAACACTCTATAGAGCCTGTACTTTCAATATGGCGAAATAAGAGAAGTACGAAAAATAGAAAAACAGGACATTGACAGGAATTCAGAAGGAGCTCAGCGGAGATTTGTTAAAGCTCAGCGGTGAATTATTAGAACTCAGCCGATATTTTTATTCGTTATTCAAAGAGGTGGCATAATTAGACTTAGTGAAACTACCTTTTGTCAACTTTTTAATGATTTTTATAAAATGCTCGACACTTTTTTGAATGAAAGTATTTTATCGCCGAAGTGAACACAGCAAACATTCATTCTGATACTTATAATAGCGGAGTGTCACAGTTGTGTCGAAACATTTTCTGTGTTTTTGTCGCGACAAAACAAAAAAAAACTTTTTGTTTTTACATCGAGTAAAAAGTGTTTAGTGTTCAAATATGCCCGGCGACCTAAAGAGACTATGCCCGAATACACAAGGCTGTATACTTCGGGAGGTCACGCAGATCGCCATTTTATTAGATACGCGGGAACACACCTTTTCCATACAAAGAAATTCACCAAAATTGAATTTGTATGGCGTGGTAAATTTTTTGTATGAAACGTGGTGTGTAACCCGCGTATCTACATCTGCGTGACCTCCCCAAAGTATACAGCTTTGCGAATACAATGGACAGCATAAGAGGTGAGTTTCTTTGAATTTTCTCGGTGAATTTTTGTGTTAAAATTTTCGATACATTTCAAGGAAACTGTCCTGTCATTTCCATATGACAGGCCTTAGGCCCAAAAAATTCTTTCGTCAAAACGTGAAACATTGTATTTTAAAATTATTATTCAATTTATAATAGACGTAAACATTGTTGTTAAAACATGCCTCATTTCATAAATGCACCTCACGTATTTGCATTCTTCAATAGTGAAACTGGGTCATACCCACATTACAGTTGCAATTCTGGCATAATTGGTTCATTATATGATATGAATTATCTACTGAAATAGCTGATAAATTGACGAATCGGTGGCGTATAAAAAGTTGAAAAAATTTGTAAAAAAAAACTTTAGTGTGTTCTACGACTCCAATCAATTCTAAAATTTGACTTTCCAACCAATTACGCAATGAAATGCCTTACTTTGGCATTGTTTATATCTGCATGATGCTATCATACGCATCATCGTTAATTCGTGCTGACGACCTTGACACTCGTAGGTTTCAATTAGGAAATTTTATTAAAGGTTCTGAAAGAACCATGTTAAGACACCCAAAGTTCTGAAAGAACAGGTTAAGACAACCACGAAGGCAGTTGACACCAAATTTTATAAACAGATAGTGGGAGAAAATATTTTGTTTTTGTTAAGTTCCATTTTACATATAAACTTCGCAGCCGTTGACGCTATTGTGTGTCACCGCCTTCGTGATCAACTCAGGGTTGTCTTAACCTGTTCTTTCAGAACCTTGATTTTATTGATGGCAGATTAAGACTGGATATTCGCGATGTGTAAGGTGCGGCGCGTAGCGGAAATAAATCGAACATACTTAGGTCCGATATTCAAATTTGTTCAACATAGACAGTGGTGACATTAATGTCTTGTGAGTAATAGTTCAACATACTTATGTCCGATATTCAAATTTTAACAATATAGAAAGTTGTGCCATCTATTGAACGTGAAAATCGTGATGACGGTGTAAGGAAGGAAATAATCATTGTCAAAGACATTGCTCTCTAAGTATCCTACGCATCGCACCCTTTGTCGAAAATCTCAAATAGCCAAGTTAAAGATTCTGTTGAAATCTTTTTGTTCAATGTAGAGATGTATGTAGAGAAAGTTAGCTTTTGTGTTCCTGATTGAATGGTTTCTAAATAGAAAATTTGAGAATTTTAATGGATCACGTGAGAAAACGAATATTGATTTAGGTATTTAAAAACAGGAAACTTTTTTATTTTTCAGTCCAGACAGAATGTCCAGGACCATTGGCATTTTATAAAGCAATCGGATGCAAACCAATGGAAAATGACGACAATTGTGCAAAACAGTATGACTGTGACAATGTAAAATCGTTACCATCACATACATCTCATGATAATAAGATTAACGGTACTTCATACGACGTCAGTGAATCCTTGAAAGACGAAGATAATGTACGGGAAATGTGAGTAGAAAATAGATATTTTCTTAATAAGAGTTGAAAAGGGTTGTGCATATGCGTATAGCTCTCATTTCGTTTTTTGTCAGGAACCAGATTTTTCGTAATTTTATTTTGAAAGCGCAAAACTATGAAAATCGAATTTACTTTCTCTTGAAATTCAATATATTTTTTATGTTAACTGCTACTAAGGTATGTATTTTATGACTGATTTTCGAAAAAGGAACCGCATTGCAAAATACATCCAATTTTAGTATCAAAATTTACGAGTGAAAACGTTTCAAACGTTTCATAATGTAAGTCCGATATAATTCATTAACTATCAAAACTACATTCTACTATGGACTCAATGCAACTGTTTGAAAATACAGGCTAAAAATTCATTTCAGATCGTCATATATTATCAAGAATAACTGTGCTCCGGTGTATGATACCACACAATCACCACAAACTGATACTGCTGATACATATAGATGTCGTAAATATATGAAGCCAAGATAACTTGTAGAAAAATGTACAGTAAACCAATTTTTATTAGAAAATGACCGGGATGAGGTAATCAAATCGAAGGAATCCATGGATAAGGAGGAATCCGGTAAGTTCCTTCTCTTTGTTTGACAGACAAATTATACTTTGATAATACCGAGTAGAATTAGCAATTCTTTTTGTTCAGTTTGCCACTTTGGTTCATTAGTTTTACATCTCGGCGAAGAAATAAACCAAGCAACAGACTATAATTCCGTTTGTGTGACATGTGTATGTGAAGTTCCACCGACATTAACTTGTCAACGACTTCCTGATGAAGATTGTGACGTTACCGGCCAAACCAATGACAATTTAATGAATCGTCTTCAAAATGCGATAAGTACAATGATCGAAAAAATGACTTCTCGGTAAAAATTGATTTTAACAAAAAAAGAAGTTTTCATTATAAGGACTAGTTTACAAAAACTTTGATCTACCAAAAGCTTTTCACAGCTGACGCTAACATAATATTGTTAACAGATGTAATGGTCTGTTAACGCTGTTAACGGAGAGTGCAGATCAGTTAAAATTTATGAATGAAAATAAATCGAAATTCGAATTTTCGAAATACAAATTTTGGATGTGTTTTTTTCTCTCATTTTGACATTGCCCTCAAGGTCAGTTACGTTCGACTGAGCCGAAATATATTACATGAGTCCTGGAACAGGTGCTGAGAACGATCGTATGGAAAATCCGTTCCGCACACGCAGCCAATCGGTGAGAATTTCTTTGTCATTCAGTCGGACCGAAAACGTCACATTCTCTCACCAGATAAACAACTTTTTCTCTCACTTTTTTACACTTTTCGTTTCCAATAACGTCACTTTTCGTGTCTAGTTGTGTAGTCACTTCACTTTTCGTTTCCAGTTATGTCACTTTTATTTAGAAATTTGTTACATTTTATTTCTTTCTGTACGAAATACAGATTAAACGTTGAAACAATAGACTATGCCAAAATGACTTTCTTTCTCGATTTTTTGTGTGCATAAAGTAGCTAAAAATCGAAAATAAAGATACCCGTGTCTCGTTTTTTGACGAAAAAACTTGAATCCAGAAAAATTTCTCACTTCATTAATTCCTGCAATATTTGCGCCATTTTCCACCCAAATTCCACATAAAAAGTCTTAAGTTTGCAACATTACAGTAAGTATGCAACTCTTCATGACGCGGGCCTAAGTTACGAGAAATGTTCTGAAATGTATGCCCAAGGCTGCCTTGGCAAGGCTCTTTGAAATTTTATTTACATACACAGCAAAATTGTAACAATGACATGAATTTCCTTACAAATATACACTTCATACACGATTCACGCAAACCGCAACCAAATTACTAATTTGCGAATATGCTCCATTCATCGGTCAGAAATGTAATAATTGGTTTACCATTCAATTAAATTTGATTGCTTTCAACATCGAACATTTTTGCCCAACTCCAGAACATGAATGTTCTGTACATGAATTGCCTGGATTATTCTCGAGGCGAACGGTTTAGAAAACATCAAAAGGGTAAAAAAAATACAGAAAAAAAAACATCCACTCGGAATTATATTGCATTCCCCATTTTTATCGAGCGTTTCTTGGTGAAGTTGAACTTATATCAATCGATTATTCAAGTATATCCAAAAAGAATGTGGTTAGTCTAACAGACCAGAATATATACATTGCTTGTGTAATAGATGATTTCTTCGTACGATTATTTATCGCATCCAAGCTTTTTCAATTACATTTCCACACAGACATAATTCCATTCAAACACCTTGAGAGCATTTTATCCATTCACCAACCCGACCAGAATATCATACCATGTGAGTATTTCATTCTAAATATGCGAAGTAGTTCCAAGCAATTTGTTCAACTTGCAGACTATTATACACTCGCACTTATCCGGTTCGTTTAAGAAAGCTTTTTAGTATTTAGAATTGTGATATCTTGACAAAGCGTTACTAGAACGTATATGAAGTGAGAAAAGTGAGTCGATTAATGCAACTATTTGCTTTCAATATTGAGAAACATCGTATGGAGTATACCCTTGATAACGATTTGTTTCTCAATATTTTTTCGGCTCAAAGCTTAATTTAGTCCCCATTCCAATACCCGTTAATCCATTAATTAGTGATAGAGAAACTGTACATTAGATCCATATATATGTAAAGTTGGTGATGTTCTCTGTCTGCAATTTTAATATTAAATGAAAATCCATTTTGAATTAGCCTGTGCCACAGGATACTGAAAAGTATAATACAAGACTGACACGAAAAATATACAAAATATATCAATGCAATTCGAAATGTTATAAAAAACAACAACTTTTCCAATAGCACAAAGTCATTCAATGAATACACACAGAGTCTATTGCAATGAAATGATACCATGTTGCTATACATTCGAAAACAACTTTTTTAATTTTAAATTCTCATTAAAAACCAACTAACTATGCAACATAAAAGTTATTTTGTTTTATGTGAACATTGAAAAAGGATATTATTGATGTCCATTTTATTTGGAGTGGGCGGTGGGTTTTGTATGTGCCTTTTTGCAAACGAATAATTAGTAGCTTTGATTCGAACATTTTTTTTTAAATAAAACTTTGGTAATTACATTGTTTGTAAATAACGAACTAATTTGGTTTATCATTTTGCGGTATACGGATGCACCGTTCTGTAATATAACACCGCATATCACTTGTGATTTTGATTGAAAATTGGTCAATGAGAATCTAGTTAGCAATTTGGTAGCCAATTAATAATATTCTGATAAGGCAGCTCTCTAGCGAGGGCTGCCTTGATTATGAGATATAAAAAAACGATGATACTATGGTAACATTATTGCTAGGCACCCTACTACAATTGGTGCCATCGAAAAGTCCTAGTAAATACTCAACGAAAATATCTGCCTAGACTTTTAGTCATCGTTTCTAACGACGACTAAAATTAGCAATGATCTCTGGATCATCAGGAGAGCTCCGAAAGTGTAACTAATTTTACGTCTTTTAGCACTTAAAAATTGCGTTTAGCGAGAGAGAAATTAAAAGAAGATTATAAAAGAAAGGTACAGAACGTAAAGACTTATTTGATCCTTTGAGACTTTATTTTAATAAATTACTAACAAATGATTAAGGCGACGTATAAGATTTTTTACGGTATACAGGGCTTTGCTTTTATGAACGGCCACAACGAACCAACGATCACATGTTTTATTCATCGTTAAGAGCATCATTGTACTGAATTCGTTTTTCAAAGAACAATAATCCAAAAAGTTAGCATTGATTCGTGGAATTCAATGACTGGAATTAGATGTTGTAAGTATTAGCCAAAAATTCCATTTATCTGTGAGGCCTATCTATGAGCAAATTCCCGCAGCTTCCTATGGGCCACTAGAATTTTTTCTGGGGTGGTCCATTTCCGATCCCACAAAATCGACCGCCCCTAATTGATACACTGTGTGATTTGGCAACCTTCATTACGAGGGCAGTGCCTTTATTTGGAATAAATGTTTTCTTCTGCATTTACATACATTAACTGACATTGCCGGGTCATAACGTCCCCACACATCAAAATAAAAATTTGGAACCGCCGAACCGCGAACACAATGTACTATCGTAAAAGTTCATACTGTGCCAAGATTATCCTAATCGTAACGGAAGTAAGCTCAGACATCTTTCTGAACTGAGTCAGTTTTCTTATAAAATTCGTTATTGGATGTAAATGTCTTTTTTAGAAACGTACAGAGTCTTACACTTTGATATGGCCTTGATGACATTATATCAAAGAATCAATACAATTCTTAAAATCTTTAATTTCAACACTGAATACTCTTACAGTAAGATTTACAAATAGCTATGCGTCATAAGGTTCATCGTTCCAAAGTTTCGCTGGTAGAACTTCATTCATTTACAATGGAGAGTAAATTGATCCAAATTGAATTCCAAGTTTTGACCAATTCGATGCAGAACGTTAATCTAAGCAAAAAATTGTTCTACGGTATGCCTCTAAAATGCACTGATTTTTTTATAAAATTAATTTTGTTTATAAATTACGATCCAAAATGGACCCAATTTTGTCAGCCACCTAAAATGTCCCGGAGGCCGTTTCCAGTCTCGATGAAGATATGTATGTGTAAGGTGTTCTGCAGCAAAACCTACATGGGTATCGACAATTCTGACCAAAAGAATTCCTATAAACAGTGTAAAATCAAAATATAGTGCCACCATTTTGTTATTTTCTTATTTGAACAATTTTTTGTTTATAATAATGTTCGTCGATTAAAAATTACTTGTCAAAACTTCAGTTCCCCATTGAATAAATAAATGCAAAGTACTTATGAAATTCGCCAATGATATCAGACTCTTATGTAACCTGATTTCATGAAAAAATGAGTTACCAGTTCCACTGTTATATTATAGCTGTGACTGGAACAGGTGATTGAGCTATATTTTTGCTTTGGAAACGAACCTCTTTGCAATGTACGCCAATAAAAGTTCAAAATTGTTATGGTTTTCATTCAATAACCCGCGGCTACACTAAATTACCCAACGAAATTTGAAACAACGAATTTAATTAAATTATTTGCTGCTGGTAACGAAATGCATGACTATTAAATACCCGCTGGAGTTAGTCAATAATGGTCAATAACTGCTGACACGTGATGGATGTTTACATTTTTCCTTAAGGCAACTCCAAAGTTCATTCATGCAATAAAAATCATGAACTAGTCTCTTATATATCTTACTCGCTGCTCATGATCAAAACACTGTGGTAAACTCAAAAGGAGATACATCCGAAGCAGCTAAAGCTACTTAACCACCCTCCTAGGTTTTCTTTATGGGACAGATAAATGGCTAGTGAAAACTTTTTTCAGACTACAGATATTCTTGTATTACTCTTACTCACTCAGTGCAAAAACTGCAGTCTGTATAATCTGTTGGAATCAAAGATTGACTTTGAACATTTATTCAAAATTAATCCTCCTACATAATAACAAAATTCATCCCGACGACGATCATCTCGGTAGGTGAATTATTTGTATTAGAACAAGCAATAATTATCATCAGATGTTGTGTGTCACTCGCGTATCTTTCGTTGGATAACCTCTCCATAATTTACACCTCTAACGAAAATGGACAAAGAATTACAAAGATCATAGCTCTTTCTGCGGAAGAAGTTTTACACTATTAGCCTATTTAAATTTTCAATGAATAACGGGAAACGTTTATTTGGTAATCATTTATTTAAGATCCGTTCGAAAGTAGCAAAAGATTTTTAAAGGCGTAAATTAAACAAATTCGGTGAAACAATTTGTAAAAGGATGAACTCACTTTTCCCAAAGAAAAAAACAATCACAATCGTCACGTGACAATAATCCCACGACATCGATGTTCAGCAAATTAGCGAAAAAAATTATATTTTTTACATATCAAAGTTTGCAACGTTCGAAAAATCCAAATAGTGCGTACAACAGTTGTTACTGCAACTTAAATTTATTGGTTCAATGACAAAATATAACAATTAGTTTCCCTTTGCACGTGAAGTTACGAACATGAACTTTTAAAAATTTTAGCGCTCACAAAAAGCGTACCATTTTTGACACCTTTTGATCTAGTACGTTTAGCACTACCATTTTGACGTATATCAATCAGAAACATTGTTGATGTTTACAAACTACAAAATGGTTCTTTGATGCAATTGGAATTTTGTAAAGTTTGAAACGAAACTCGAATATTTTAATATAAATGTTTAGTGTTTGATGACCAAATGTTGTACAATCGATAGGCCTTATCTTTTCGCAGGTAATTTAATTCATAAACATGCACTGATTCAAATTTTTATTTTCGAAAAATTGTTTTAGGAAAATGATCCAGCAGCAACTGCTTACATTAGATTAGATTATTGCCGGTCCGAACTTGGAACTTTAGAAAACAGATTCTTTTTCTTTGAATCGATGCTGATGATGAGGCCGATGATGATATTGTCTGCGTAAACACGAAATTTAAGCGACACAAAGATCTCAACTCCGCCCCTCAAGGCTCTTGGAACATCGTGTGACTCAAAATCTTAAATCGGTTTGCTGACCTCATGCATAAAAATTTTGTTCTAGGACACCCCTCAACTTTCATTTTTGAACATTTGTTCCGAAGAGACCAAAGCTCTACGACGCCATCTTGTGGGCGTATCAACATCAAAGTTGGTCCCCTTTTTTGGCACTTTCTTTCACTTTTCTCGAAAACTAAACCATGGAATTTATTGATATGCACTTTAATCGATAGGTATTTTCAGTGGCTATCTATGATTTTAGTTTCATCTAATCCTATGGACACGTTTTCGAGAAAATTGAGAAAAACCACCCAAAAAACCACTTTTTGGTAATTTGCGGTGGCTCACATGCATGTGGCCGCTCTCAAATGTTTTTATTCGGAAGCGCCGACCTCGAAAACCCTTTAGACACAAATTTCACGCCAATCCATTAATTTTACGCGAAATGGCAGCCAGTTTTCGTTTCAAAAATTCCGACTTTGAAGCCACCTAGCGGCCAAGCGACGCATAAAAAAATTTTGTGACCCACATTTCCTGAATCAGCATCAAAAGCTCTACCGAAATCAACCGTAAAATCATTAGGTCCGAGGTACGGCCTCAGTCCTAACCTAGGTCCGAACTCGACTTTTTCCCATCTCGCCACCCTAAGAAACGCTCCTATCTACTTTTTAGATTTTTAGAAAGTACGATGCCCTGCGGGCATCGTGTAATAGATGCCGGGACAGTTATGAATTAAGGCGCAGCGCTGCGCGCTGCGCTTGCAATGAAATTTCGGTGTGCCGTATTTCAAATTTTTAAAGCTTGAAACAGGTCAGGTCAACCTTAACAACATTAACATTAACTAACATTAATCTGAGGACCTGAAACATGAAATATAGAAATTTGGTCGACCTATCGGGTCAGGTTTCGGCCCGCCCGCAGTAGATTCACACCATAAGTACCCTTCAGAATTTGAATTTGGGATGAATCGATGGGTGAACCAATGAACTAAAATCACGGCAGAGTAAAATAAACCAGGCAGGAGCGGTTCATTTTCGAAACGTCAAATAAGGGACCTAATACACGGGATGAAAATGAACTCAAATGAACACTGACATAAATTGAAAAATTTTGTTCGCAAAATATCAAGGGCTACTAGATTATTCAGGTCCCTAGTCAAACAAGCGCTCCTGCCTGGTTAACTTTACTCTGTCGTGACTAAAATATAAATTTCAACGCATTCTTATTATGAGAATAAAACGAGTTGATCAAATACAACACTGCCCTTGATTTGGTTGTTGTGCGTTTCATTATGAATTTGCAGCGGACTGATGGTGTAAATTATATCTCAATTTATTAGCATAACACCTTCACGACACAAAATTGAAATATTTTAACACATGAACAGATGAACAACTAGAAATTCTAGTCTAGAATTGTTGTTGACTGAAAAAAACACAATTCTGAGAATTTTGCGGACAAGTCAGCCTTGCTTTATCACAAAACTAACCGTTTATATTTGTAGATAAAGTCCGTTCCAGTACTTGTCCGTTTCAGATGCTTTTTTAAAACTAGCTGTTTAACCGAAAATTCGCAGTCAACTTTTTATGACAAAGATTCTGTAGAAACACATATAGACCGACGGAATGCATTTTTCCAGCCACACCATCTATAAAATTACAAAATACAACACCGACCGTTCCCGCAACTCACTGACCTTTATTGGATTAAACAATTTAATGGTGTCGATTCAATAATTTACGATCTAACATCATAAATTACGAGCAAATAGAAACATTTTCGTTATGATGTGTCTATCTAATGAAGCTTTCACCAGAACAAAATTGAATTACTACAAGTACGAGGTACACTTTAAAATTAACTCAGCGAAGCTTCTTAACAATAAGAATGATCGACGCGAGTTTGCATATATAAACGTAGTATATATGTGATCAACATGGTCAGTTTCATACAATGTTATACCTATAAACTATACGTTTATACAGATTATGCAACTTAATTCAATTGTCATCAAAATATTGTTGTGGCAGCAGATTAGTAGCTTTGAATAATCAAATCAGTCTTCATTCATCAGTTGCTGCCAGAGACACACAAATTTCGGTGATCCATTGTCACGATTTTAATTTATACTTTAGCGTAATAAAATCAAATAACAAACACTCCAAGACAAGGTTTCCGCTTAACCATGCATTTGGTATTTTAAACAAGTGATTTTGTTTGATTGCAAATCTAGCTTACAATAAATAAATAAAAAGTCGAACTATAACAAAGCTCTTAATTATTTTTGTTTTCAAATTTTCAATCAGTAGTGCAAATAAATCAGTTACTTCATATCGACTAATGTTATTTAAAAAAAATTAAAGGTATGTGAGTACTATATGAAGTCAACAGTAATTGCTGCAAGACGGAAGTCCATTGTTAAGTCGCTTATTTTTCTAATTTGCAATTAATAATTTGATAGCGAAATTACAGCTTACAATTTGTGCTTACAGACGTGTATTTACGGATCTCTATACAGACGTGACTTTAAAAATTAGTGAAATATCGTTTTCAATCTACTTTACATAACAATTATGAATATTCGGATACAACGGTCGTCAATTTCAGTTCTATGTGATAAGAAAATCTGTGAAGTGTGAAAAAAAATATTCAATTTATCAGAAACGGTGAAATATCAGTCGACGTTAAAGAAGAACCCGGCTTGACTTATTGATGTAAGCTTTTAACGAAGCTGTACTCAAAAATTTAAGGCGGGAAACACACGAGCAATTTTGCGTTGATGGGATCGACAATTATGCTGCGTTTTCCATTGTAATTGGATGCTCATATTCACCACAGGCTTAACAATGAAAAAAGCAGCATAATTGTCGATACCATCAACGCAAAATTGCTCGTGTGCATAAGCAACGAATTTATATCAATCTTCGGAATAGTATTAATTTAGGAAACAGCAGTTAAATCGTCAAGTCTTTTTAGCTAATGACTTAATCATTAAGTCCGTTACATTTTTGAATCTACTAGTGTTCTAAATCGATCATTGAAATATCAAACATTTTGCTGTATAAGGCGGAGAACACACGAGAAATTTTGTATTGATGGGATCGACAATTATGCTGCGTTTTCCATTGTAATTCGATATTCACCACAGGCTATAAACAATGGAAAAACGCAGCATAATTGTCGATCCCATCAACGCACAATTGCTCGTGTGATTTCGGCCTACGACGCGACACTAGGCAATGCTCATCGCTCATTATTGTCGATAGTAAATTGCTAGCCGCTTCTATTAAGTTTGACAAAATTAACGAATTATTTATTAATAACTTTGACCAAATTGAAATTTAGTTCATTGTACATGCGATAACAACGTTATTTACCATGTATGCATACGACGATACATACCTTAAGCTTGTTAACATTGACAACAATATAAAATGTGGATATTGGATTAAATTAAAGTTCCATAGAACGATGTCAGTCACAATTTGTTTACTGCAACGCTACATTTTCCGAAAGGAAGAAACTGAGAAATCTATTTGTTTTGAGATTACAAAAAATTCAGTAAATAAATCACTCCAATTTGATCAGTTATTTGAAATCTATTTTTAGATTAACACAAATGGAATATTATAATGTTGCATGTTGAGCTGAATCACGGCATTTACATCATTAAATCCTAATTTCGAAGCATGTTTTTGATGTCATCACATGAATAAATTGGATTTACACAGTCCACAATGCTTTCGTAATCAATGAAGATAGGTTTTGATAAGGTTGCCGGATAAAAATAAAATGAGAAGCGTACCTCACTTATACCGCACTAATCACTGTCATTATCCAGCTGACATTTAATTTTCGCGAAATTAGAAAAAAAGAACAAAACAAATTCAAATTAATTTTCAAGGTCCAAAATCTTCATCTCAATCATGATCATCGCAAATATTTATTACTTTTTTTTAAAAACAAAACTCACACTTCTATGTGTGTTATTTATGATGCTAATTGGTTATTGCTGGTCATTGTGACACAATTTTTAATTCATCAGACAGTATCAAGTCAACCCACCAACCGATTTTTATTATGCGGATCGTGTCGCATTGATTGTTTTATTGGACCACAACTTTTAGTATGTGCAACGTATATATAGCAGTATATGGTAGACCCTGTAGCGTCGTAATTAACTACGTTAATTCACTTTTGTCATTATTATACAGCTACAATTTTCTTGATTCATTGAGTTCAATGATATTTCCTGTCCATTAAGTTAAATTTTAAATGTTTTTCACGTTTCAATGCATTCAAAGCTTTTCAACAGCTAAAACTTGACTGTGTTGTGTGTCTTTTTTTAATTTCAAGAAAATATTGCTGATCTTTGCTAAAGAAAAAATGTTTCTATAAAAATCTTTCGAATGTTTTGCTTGCAGTGGATAAAAGAAATTATCTAAAAAGGCAATCATTTGGACGTCGAAACCAAAGTTACATGACTGGGCAATTTATGACCTTACGTTTTTTTTTCGACCAAATTATACCTTTGCAATTCTATAATGTGCAATTAGATTTATTTACAGAGACTCTTTCTGAATGAATTTCATGACCGAATGACAATAAAGTTTTTCTATTTTTATGTTTGTTTGTTTTTTTTTTATCCAGACAATGAAATTTGCAATCCATTCAGAATTTGTTTTTTTTTAAACCACAAAATTGTGATAAAACAAAAATCATTTTATTACAATTATTTGCATAGCACGTTTGTGTGTGTGGTTTTATGTTTACCGTTTACGTATGTGCAAACGTGCTAAGTGCAACAATAATGTATTGTATTCAACCTTTGAAATTGAAGCTGAAGGTAACTAAATTAAGCTTTGCTGTAGCTAAAGCGATTCTGATTAGAAACTTGATAAAAGGATTCTTTGCATATTTTCGGTGTCGAACTGTATATAGTGATGCTTGGATCAAACGTAATATGAACATTTTCAATTTATGAATTCGAAACGTGTATTAATTGTGAACCGATGCGTGTCGGCAGTCATAGTACATTTCTATATATAAAAAAATTGTAATCAGTTTTTAATTGTGTTACCGTGATTGTTTATGCATATTTCGATGCAAGGTAAATTTTATGTGTTCAATCTTCGACGGAAAATTCATTCGATCTGATGAATACATTTTACACGCTTCAGTACAAGTCGATTCAGTTCAAACGGTAAAAATAGTTCGATAGAACCGACACATTTAGATAGATAAGATGTTCAGGACTTTTTTTTTCAATGTATAACTAGATTTATCGAACCTAAAACATTTCAAAAGCTGTTCAACATCCGAACCCTACATGGAATAAATTCGATTTTCTTTCGTTCTTTTCCAGCATTTCCATTCTAACTCTACACAATGATGGAAAAATCCAAAAAATGGGATACACTCACCTGGTCCGAGAAACTGACCTACGTCCGCAACAATATTACCGTCGAACCGATATTAGCTTGCTATATCATTCCAAGTGTTTTAGCATCTTTAGCTACACAAAATTTAAACTTAGAGAAGGCTTGTCGTGTTAATTTAGCTTATTCGGACCATGTTTGCGATGCCTTAACTCGGAGAGACACAGCCAATTTTACACAGTAAGTCCGTAGATTATAATGTGAAGCGTTAAGGTGTTAGAAATATTTTTCTAGAGAAGAAAAAATGGTGCAACAACTTGTCGCTGGAATGGCTGGTTGGAAAACTGTATTGCAAAGTGCCTTGCCCTGTATGTTGATTTTGTTTTATGGATCTTGGAGCGATCGGTAATTAATTTCGATTAAAGCTAAGCGATCCATCAACTCACAATCTATTTAACAGTCACGGCAGACGGAAACCATGCATTCTGATACCGATTCTTGGCGAATTGACTACAGCGTTGGGGCTAATGTTGTGTACGTATTTTAAGAATACTCCAATGGAGGTTGCTGGTGTGACAGAGGCCTTATTTCCCGGACTTACAGGCAAATAGAAACTTTGCTTATGGAGATAGACAATGAATAATAATATTATTACTGGGTGTTCTGTAGGAGGCTGGTTTACTATGCTTATGGGTGTTTTTAGCTATGTGGCCGATGTGACAACAGAAGAGGATAGGACGCTTCGTATTGGAATTGTAAATTTGTGTTTCTCTTTGGGTGTTCCCATTGGTATGGCCTTTAGTGGTGTCTTACTGAAGTAGGTATACATGGGGTCGATCAACGGTCTTCGCCAGACGACGTCTAAAATTTATATTTCATATCTAAAATTTACAGGCAAATTGGTTTCTACGGCGTATTTTCAATATCTACCTTTCTTTATCTGTGCGCATTTTTGTATGGACTAATATGCCTTCCAGAGCCAGCTGTTCTGAAAAAGCAAAAGGAGTTGAACGACCTCAAATCAACAAACAAGTCGAGAATAGCTGATTTCTTTGACAAGGATCATATTGTCGAAACGTTTCAAGTCGCCTTTAAGAAAGGTGCCAATCAGCGGCGACTGAGAGTTATTATGTTGATGATCGTGGTAATGGTTGTCATCGGGCCATTGCACGGAGAAATGTCTGTGATTTATTTATTTACTCGATATCAATTCAATTGGAGCGAAGTGGAGTTTAGCGTATTTTCAACGTATGGAATGTTGACCGGTCTAGTTGGTAATGATTAGCACATTTTAATTAGCTCTAAAATTTTACTCACTAAGCTTATATACATGAATGTTAAAACTTATTTCCCTGGACTTAGTGAGTAAAAGAGCTTACGTAATTGTTTGGGATTTTCTATTTTACCTTGTGCGGTTGCATACCTCACCACGCAAAATATAATATTCCAAACAAGGGCGTAGTCTGTACTATTAATCGAGTCTGTCACATTATCAAGATTTTAGTTATTAACATTAATTGTATTTGATTTCACCTCTTCCAAGGTACCGTATTTTCCGTTGGCGTATTTTCACATTTATTAAAAATTGACGACGCCTTAATTGGAGTGATGTCAAGTATGTCGAAAATACTATCAAGTTTTGTGTACGCATTCGCCGTCACCGAATGGCAGCTTTATTTAGGTGAGTGGCAGCCTCCTTTATATCAGTCTTACGTATCCAAAAATTGCCTGAATATTTACAGCACCACTCGTTGAATTGTTGAATGGAACCTCATTTATTGCAATGCGATCGATAGCAACGAAATTAGTCGAAAGCGATGAATTGGGTAAAGTAAATTCATTGTTTGGTGTCGCTGAAGCGTTAATGCCTTTAGTCTATGCACCGATGTATGCATCACTGTATCAAGCAACGATTGAGACATTACCCGGAGCCTTCTTTTTGGTGGGTGGTCTGTTGACCGTTCCGGCTGTTATAATTTTTCTGTGGATGTATAAGATGAATAAAAGAGATTTGCGGGCCAAAGCGAATGAGGCGAATGCCGACGATTCGATCAATTGTAAGAAAATCGCAGCAATTACTTCTGTCGATGAGAAGGGCATCGATAATCCAACATTTATTTCTGACAATAGTACAAAACAAGATATTTATAGACAAAATATAGAAATAGGAAAGGAGTGATTCTTAAAATAGTAAAATTTAATTGTCTGTTTTTGTAATTGTTTTTATAAGCACCGATTATATATATTAAAGCTTTAGTGTTGAGAAACGATTTGGTAACCTACTGTTTTTTCCACTCATTCGTGTATGGGATCGAAAATGATGTAGTTAATTTTTTAAGTTAAGTTAAGTTAAATTTTTCGGTCGGGCAATGACACGGAAAGTTACCTAAAATCTATTATCTCGTTAGGAAGGGTAATCACTTGCGTGACGCCTTGTTATACAACATTTCTGCTAGGAAATGTCTCATTTCTCGTCCCCAAAAGCAACTACTAACGGTTGATTTCAGTTAAAAGGCATCGATGCTTAGCTAAAATTGTAACCTTTTGCGTGTCTCGTGTTTTATTTTTAATGGATATCTTTTCATCAGAATCCGTTTTGAAAAGTGTACCACCGCAATAACAAGACTACGAATGTAGACTCAACAGAATCGTCATCTTTTAGCTTAACGGACAAAATTTAACCAAGATGGAAAGTTTGGGACCAGAGCGAAGCGAGGGCAGCGATTCACTCAAGGTGGATTTTCCTCTTTCTCTCCGAGGTAAACACAACGTTTTTCATGCTTGCGTTTTGCGAAAATAAGTCCATCTACGACGAAATTTTGAGCATGACTTCAGAAAACGGTGGGGATGATTTGTTTGATTGCGATTTATAAATAGAATTATTAAACTACATAAAAAAAGCAAAATATTACTGATATTTGGCCTCTATTAATTTTTTGGAGAACCTTTTGTAGAACCTTTCAAAGATCGTCATTTCTCAACTTCAATGAGTCGCCACCTGTCCACCTTGAATCCATGGGAAATTTTTTTTTGTACTATGACTATTAAAATTCCATTCCCTATCGATTGCAACCCCAATTAGCTCTATCGCGCCCACAGAGCACTCTAGGGGGCCTTGGTCCGGGTGCTCCTGACTGCACGGATGAAAATCAAAAATTTTTGTGGAACGTTGTTCAGGGTCACAAGCAGACTAAGAATATCCAAAAATATCAAATTTGCGACGACATGTTTAATTAAACTCCATTCAACCACACCGTGATCTCGCAATCAAAGCCATCAAAAGTTTAAACAAAAATTCCAATAAAAATCTTTTCTACGAAATTCTCTCACCTCTGCCTTTCGGGAACCAAGAAGTAAAACGATTTTGAGAAAAGTTTTAAATGCGGTCGAGTGATCGCCATGAGAGTGACTAAAAATTAGCCAGCATTTTAGGTACCCACTACCCACCCAACAAGCAATAAGTTTGACGAAATGTTTAAGTTATAAATATTTGAACCAACACATGTAAAATGATCACAATTTACTTTGTTAAAATAAAAGCTTTATCGTTTATGAAAATCTCGTTAAACTGCAGACTTTTCTCAGAGCTGGTCAAACGAGGACCTTCATTTTTGAAGAGGGATTCTGGTGGAAAGATATCAAAAGTAAACTAAAATTAAGAACTTAAAAAACGTATGTTTTTCAGCAAAGCACCAATGCATTCACGTAATATATTATTTCACTCGGAAGACATATTTCATGGACGGTATCTAACAAAGAAAAATATCATTTTCCTCGATACTGTCGGTTAGCTATATCGACGTGGGATAAGACTTTTTGTATCGATTTTGTTGTAACTATACATCTGATATTCTGGCTAGATTTAGGTCCACAGAAGGCCTTTATTCTGAAAAATGAGAGCAATCTAATTTGAAAGTTGAATGTATTGCTCGCTGTACCTTTTGTCATACAATATTTATTATCGCATAGAATGAACATGCAATGTCTTACAGTTTAGAAAATTTTGTGATTTTAGCCATCGTGATCATAGACAATTTCTGTCTATGACTGTCATAAAATGTATCACATGATTTTATGCATAACCCGACGATAACATGATATACATTTCAGTTGATTTGTTTGTCCTTATCTTATCAATATACTTTTTTCGACTCTATTACGTTGGGGGTTGTATTATTAAATAATTTTCCCCAGCAGAATCTTCTTTTCAAATTGCACATGTCGTAACACAGAACATTCATATTTGTGTTGGCTTTATAACAATATTTGCCCTGGCATATATGGTTTCATTTCATATGGAATGTATATGAATGACTACACATGGCTACACACATATAGTCATTATTAAAGCTTTTTGATGTTGTGTGTATTCCGGATAATGTACGAGAACAAAAAACACAAAATTTTGATGTATCATCGACTTTAATGTAACGTTACTTCACCCAACAACTTGTTGTATACAGTGGAAGTTTTCTTTATGTGGAATGATAAATCATGCAATGATTTTACTTCATGACTTATGAAGCACGATACCTAAAACTTTTAGTAATTGCTTAATGGAGCAATTTAGTAATTGGGGGTGTCTCGAAACTGACTAGAGGAAATTCGATCGTAAAATGTTCGTAAATACAAATTTGAAAAATGCATTTTCTGTTGACTTGTGGTTGATTCCATTAAGAAAAGTAAATGTTCGTAGAATGGTTTTTCGTTTTATACAAACAAAGTCTGTTATTTGGTTGTTATATTACCGCACTAACATACATTTATCAAATATGCATAAAATTTGCTAGAACTTAATTTTGAATTTAATGTTTATGGCAATTTCCACTGCGTGCTATCCACATTACAGTTATTTTCAAACTATTTTTGGATCCCAGGCAGCTCCATCAGAGATTACTTTTTTCATGCAACACATCTAATCAACATTTTAGAACATGAAAACGCTCTATGAACTAAAGGAACAGAGAAAAAGAAGAGAAAGAAATCAATTTCCACTTTTAGTTGGAACAGGCCACATTTTGTAGTTAAACACTGGAAGGACAGTCCTTAAACCTTTTACATTATGCTTTAACCAAGCACCAGAACAGAAATTAAATATTAAGTTCCTTGTTGTAACAGGAAGAATAAGTTCCTTATGTTCCATTGTTGTAAATGGAAGCATGACCTCCTTAAGCTCAATGTTGTAAAATGGAGCATTAAATTCTTTAATCAATTAGTTTTAGTGGTAAGGCTGCTTCAACTAATTTTTTTTCGATGTAAGAGAGTTTGATGGGTCACCACATTCTTAGTGTTCCTTAGGTTCCATGTTGTAAAAGGAAGCCATTTTGTAAACGGAAGCATTTCCTTATGTTCCATATTGTAAAAGGAAGCATAAACTCCTCATAATCCATTTTGTAAAAGAAAGCATAAGTTCATTATGTTATATGTTGTAAACCGATATGCATGCAACATCTCACTTTAAATGATGATCCGATAATTACGACTAAATTGAGCTATTTCTGATACTTGTGAATATTTATGTAACATCAATAAGTGAAAAGATTTTGTATTCAATTTGTAATTGTATGCGCATAGTCTCATAATTAACTCATGTAAGAATAGCCTCTCAATTCACTATTCGCACTCGTGGTCGAATAGTCTCACAATTGACTATTCGCACGCGCGTGGGAATAGTCTTACAATTGACTATTCGTAGACGAGTGCGAATAGTCTCACAATTGACCATTCACACTCGAATGTGAATAGTCACTTCGAATTAAATATGGGGCATGTTTCAAGGCTGTATACTTTGGGGAGGTCATGCAGATACGCGGGTTACACACCACGTTTCATACAAAAAATTCACCACGCCACACAAATTCAATTTTGGTGAATTTGTTTTTACGGAAAAGGTGTGTCCCCGCGTATCTAATAAAATAACAATCTGCGTGACCTCCCCAAAGTATTCAGCCTTGGCATGTTCGACGCAATAGTCAGAATTCCTCATATAATAAGCTCTTAGTGCTGTTATTTTGCCAATACGTTCCCCAAAATAAGAGGCCAAATGATAACCGGTAAAAAAATCTGTTCCATTGCTTGGTTTGCAATTCGTTAGTCCAATTTGATATTATTCGTTAGAGGGTTTAAAAGGATACGGTCAGAACTATGTTCGAGTCACGGCGTACCCAAGTTACTGGAATGATTCATCTATTTTCGGAAAGCATCCCGACTCAACCATTGTCTTATATAAAACAATTTAACAGAACTTTTGAATGGATGTCATGTAAACATTTTGATTTTATTAGAAAGTGTCGATAATACTGCTACGTGAAGATTACATTGTGTTGCTCTAATGATATGTTAAATTTCTAAAGCTACTAACATTGGTCTCTAACTCCTGTTGTGTTCATTAAGGCAAGAAGCTATAAGATATATACTGTATTTGTTGACGATACACAATTACCCACTGTACTATGTTCTCAATCCCCTTTTCGAGACTGTCACTATTTCTATAGTGAATGTAATTTCATTAAATTTCAATACCTGTCTCCCTGTGTCTGTACACAGTGTATATACACAGTGAATTTATACGAAAGTCTTTCAAAACCAATTTATGCTGCAAAAATCACTCTTTTTTTTAACAGAACCCGGGTACAATGTACTCCAATGTTACTCCAAAGATTTACAACGTTCGTGATGAGTACAATATTAAAATTTTTATGCAATTTATTTCATCTTTATACGAAGCATACACATTCCCTTCATTAGGTTTTATGAGCACATCAAGATTGGGAAAATGTTTTGCCTTCATGTCTGAAAAAAAATATTTGTACTTGAACCATCCGTTGTATAAATAAGCATAAGACGAAAAGTCAATAATGAATGTACCGATTTTCCATTATGCCTTGGCAAAAATGTATGCCAAAGAAACTCTATAAAATATCGAGTGACATTATTAAAAAGTAAATCTGTGTAGAGAAGAGCTTTATGATGACTTTTTCTCCATTTTCTTCATCAATTTTGATTGAAGGCAGAACGTACGTCTTGTGATATTGGAAGAGATTTTGTCAGTGATTAAATTTCATTTTCCTTTGCAATGATAGAGTATAATATACGTTTTAGGTTATTCAAGATTCAGTATTCTTTTCGTTGTAAACGTTGTAATATCGAATGACTTTTAGTGTTGTTGTCGTTCGTCGACGAGCATCTGGTACAGTAAAAGGATACGTTCATTCTGTTTTTAATTAATTTACTCAATTTATTTACAAAACAAGATTGTAACGTACAAATTGTATTTTTAAATTTAGTCTTAAATTCAATTCAAAATTCAATCAATAAACATTTTAATCAAATTTTCATAGTAATTATCTTAAACATTATCGTAGCATAGTTCTTCAAAGTGCATTTCCTCAATCATGTTAAAATAAGGAATTTCATTGATAAAGAAACAAGAAACTTACTGGAAACGTCAGTGTAATTTAGACATGAATTTTCTTCAGCTGGTCCCCTCACACAGTTTTACTTTTACAACGCGTGTGCGTATAAACAAGTATAAGCACTTTCGTTTGTATGAGTGGACCAGCTGAAAAACAGCGGAAGCAAATTTATGTCTAGTGATGAGGGTACGTCTCCTGCATCATCATCGAAATGTGTAATTTTGATTATTATAACAGTTTACTTCAAAGTCATTTCGTTACAATTCCTTCGAATTAAATGATTTAACAATGCGGAGTACTATCTCAGTAAAACATAATTAATGTAAACGGTTATGTATCAATTGTTATAGACAGGGTCAGGGTGTGTTGGTTGATATGGCCACACAATAGCAAAAAATGTATAAACATTTAAAGAAGTAAAAGATTTTTGAACTACATCTGAAAAACGATTTAATTTACTGAGACCCTTAATTTCGATGATGTGCTTGCCATCTTGGAAATAATAAGAGAATGGTGAATAGGATGGATCAATAGGTTTTATGTTCATTGATGATGATGATAATGATTTAAAATGTTAGGACGCCGGTGCTTGATTAGCTAGACCCAAAGTGACTTGAATATTAGCTACAACACCACTAATTTTGCTCAATGACGCTGTGGTAGAATCGTGCAAATTGGACACAGAATTCACAATCTTACTTGAGATCTCCTTTAAGTTACCATCACTTAGGAAAACAGTCACATCTGTGGTAATGGATGTAAGACTTTCTAAAATCGTAAACATTGCTAGAGTCAATTCATGTTGTGTGGCAGGAATTGATCCGGTCACTGCCGATACCGAGGGAATTGCAGCTCCAAGAACTTGTTGAATGACTAAAACTACTGTGAATACAAGATACGGTAAAATAGCAACTTCAGTTGCCAATTTCTCAAGAATATCATTGCTCGCATTTGCAGAAGATCGAATAATTGCTGCCATTGTGGAAATTAGAATTTGGATAGTTTTGGTTATTTCCCTAATCGAATCGTTTACATAACACGCACTCCCTTTGTAATCGTTGATGGCATAGAGTAGTGAATGCAAGGATATAGAAATATTACTAATTGATTTGACTAACGATGAAACTAGATCGCCAAAATTAGTAAGTTTAGATGCGCTGTCTAATAATTGACCGAAAATTGAGTGCAGGTATTTAAACGTTACATTCAAAATCTGATTAGCTGACCCAGATATGTTACTCAAGGTTGTTGTGATCGAAGTTAATGTCACACCAACTGTCTGTAGTAGACTGAATTCAGAAGACGCAACTTGTTTTAAGGAGGTGTTGAGACTGCTTAACGACGAGGAGAATGAGGACGATATAGACCTAAGAGAACCCGTCAAACCATTTAAAAGTTCTGATAAATTTTTCTCGTCCGTACTGTTTATACCTTCAATAGCAAATGTATCACTTTCTCTACCATGCGCGACTTCGATCTTAGCAGATACTTTTGCATCAACTTTACTAATGTTACTTATTGAAGCGGTTGATTTTGTAAAGTCAAGTACTGGCGACAAAATTAAACTGAATATTTGAGCAGGAGGCTGAGTTGACGAAACAGCAATCGTTTCGACAATACTTGAAACATGATTTAAAATAACTACTATCGTTACAGCTAGAGACGATACAAGTTCATGAATTTCTCCAGTTTTTGCTAATGAAACGGAAGAAGCCAATATCGTAATCCATTCAGCCACATATAGAACAATTGACTGAAGAATTGGAAGAGCGATAACACTTTCAAGAGCACTATCAACTATGGAGTTAATAGACTTAGACATTGCTTTTGTTATAGCAATTACTGAGCTGGCTAAAACCTGGACCGCCTTAGCACATTCTTCGGTGACACTATCCATTTCAATTGAACTAAAATTGTCTTTTATCAGCAAATTTGCCAATTTTTGAAGGGCAGCGAAAACATCTTCAATCGACTTTATTATCGCTTTTCCTAAATCCCCACCGAGACCAAAGGTAAAATTACCAACGACTATTTTGAAGATTTCCAAAATACCTGGCAAAGACGTTGCAAAATTTGCTGCAATTTCATTGTCAGACCCAGTCAACTGATTCAAACGTTGAAACAATGGGTACAATTGTCGAGATGTCTTAGACTGAATGCCTATATCTGATGACGAAATTACAGCTATGCTTGATGCTATGGTCGCAGCTGATGTGGTTACGTAGCTAGCAAAACCGGCTTCAGCACCAATTAAATTGAACAAAATGGTTTCGAGCTGAGCCGATACTTGTAACAACACGCTTGTTTGAAGCTTTTCTAGTGATTGATTAAATCTATACGAAAATGATCTCAAGGTCACACTTATAGTACTTACTATTGCAGACATAGACGATGCAATTGAAGCTGATGTGATTGAAGTTAATGCATTTGTAATGAATGGCAACTGTTGGTCAACAATTCCCAAAAATGAATTCAAAACTGATGATGCTGGTGTTATTCTATCCGACGCCGACAATGCAATAGAAGCAATGGAAGAACCGACACTTTGAACAAAAATAATTGTAGTTTGTAGGACCAGTGTAAGTGATATAATCGCCTCTTTTGCTTCAGTTAAAACTCCAATTTTCGTCGTTGCTGCTTCTGCGAGTAATGCAATACTATTAACTAATATTTGCATTGACTCAGCCACCGAAAATATGGCATCATTGAATCGCGTCGTGATATTCGAAGTAGTGTCCTTAGCCTCGCCCAAAACTTGAATCACATTCAGCAAATTTTCTTCTATTTTGCTTACGCCATCATTTATACTAGTTCCAATATCCAAACTAGATAAAACGTCGTTGATGGATAAAAACGCTGCAGATATAACATCGCTTAAAGATGAACCGTCTTCATTCAATGATCCGATTTTATTTGCCCTTTTATCAAGCAATTCTAGCAGGTTGGTCGACACAGAAGACACAGTTTGCGATGGACAGTCGGATAAATCACTTAACGTCTTCTGAAGGCTACGGAATGCTGTCAACACATCCGATGAAACATCACTTAGAGGTAATGCCAGTTGTAGTTTGTCGGGAATCAAAATTCTTTCAGTTGTGTTCAGCTTAGACCGGAAGTCGTCGTAGTTTAACTTTTCGGGTGACTTATTTTCGACGGTTTCGGCAAAACTTTGAGCTGCTTTTAAAACCTCATTACTGATATCATCGTTCCTTTCAGGACTTTTCCATTCAGTATTTTTCTGTTCAGGAGTTTTCCATTTGAAAAGCTGGAAACGAAAGCGGAAAATTTTATTCAAATTGATCGAATCAAGTAAAATAAAAATTACTTGTACAAGTAGCACTAAAAAAAGTAATCCGACACACTTCATTTCCGTGGCAGTTGTCAAGCACGAACTAACTTTTTTTTAAATTTTTTTTTATTCCCTTCCTCGTTCCACATGCACACATTTTTGTTCATATTCATTTCATAAACGAAACCAACTGCTCAAATAGATTTATATTTTAAAAACTTTACAATTTTGGCAGACACGTTCTTGGTCACAGTTTTTTTTTTGTCTCGAAGAAGGAGAAGCAATCATTTTTGTACTTGACACACTTTACAAATAAAACTTATGGGAATGTAACAACTACCAGTCAAGTTTTAATTTATTTAGGTGTCTGAATCATCAGAAAGTAGAATTTGGTTTTTCTTTAACAAAACTTACCTTCCTCACTACTGGATATATTTTCCGAAATTTGTTTAAAAGTAATTTTACATTTCAATCTTTTATAAGCACAAGAGCAAGAGTGCAATATAAGGGTCCAATCTGCTACTTCTTTTGTTTAATATATTTAGTACGCAATGGTTTGATGCCGAATCTATTACTTCCTTTGACTTACTACACATGATGTTATATAAAGAGAGCCATAGGGAAATGATGTTTCGCAACTTTTACTTCTTCAGTTTTTCTACACGTCTAGTTATACAGTACCTATATATGAAATTCCTTATAAATGCCCAGTATAAAAGAACACAAGACAGAGCTCAACTTATTGTTGTCTGAAAGGTTAACTTAAAAATTGAACAATCGATGTGACAAACTTTTGATACAAAATTTACATATTCAATCTGACATGATATCTACGTAAATTGGAATCGATACAATGATCACCATAGATGTATAAATTCTGTGGAAAAAAATGTATTTCCAATCATTGCGTATATATACAATCCATAGCCATCTGGGTAAATAACCAAGAATTTCAGAAAATGTGTATTCGGAATTTTTCGTCATTTATACTTTTCTTCAACGTTGAGTTCTGTTATTTCACCTTCATTTTCATAATAATTTTAACTACTAAAACCGGCAAGAATTGATCTATTAAATAGAAATGATTACCTGGAAACGAAGACCAATCTCGATATGGAATTCTTCGTGGCATTTTCATAATTTTCTTTGAACAGTCTGTAGACTCTTAATTCGGCGAAAATCTTTGATAAAATAATCAATAGGAATAGCTTTTAATTTGTGTATAAATTCATGTTGCAAAATGTGTGTTTTTGAAGGTTAAATTAACAATCAAATTGAATTTCTTATTCGTATATCATCAAGATAATATACTCTTAATTAAACGGCAACGATACATCTTATGTGTGTTCCTAATTCTTCTACCCCAGAAGATACAACAGCAACAACAACAGAAAAAAGAGAAATATTTCCATACGTGCATCACTAAGGGTTGTTATTTCGGTAACCCATAACAATAAAACCTCATCCTCAATATTTAATACTGTAAAGAACATGGGAAAACTAAGCTGTCTTCGGTAGAGATGTTCATTACAAAACACGACTCGGGCTTATCCTTATATGTTATAAATATATACCAATAGCAACCCACATTTACTCGATTGTTAATATAAAACGCGTTTTTCTCGGAATAAATATATATTTTTTTCCTAGCACACAATCTGAATTATATGTTCTCATTCATTGTGTAATCCCTTTCTTCATGGCTTTTGTTTTCCTATTCTTTAGCATAAATCGCTCCGGGGTATTTCATTGATTTACTGAATGATGAAAAAATAAAATTCCGACCAGTAGATTGGATTTTAGTGTATATAATACTTCGAGGAAAGCTAATTTTCTCTAAATGTCTTAATTTGTCAGTTAACTGACGATTTGTGTGTATAAAAAATAAACCTTTTGTTGTGCTGAAACTTAATCGATCTTGCGTCATTTATTTAAAAAAAAAGAAGAAGAGAAAAATTAGGGAAAGCTGTCAGATCTTTAACTTGTTCTGGCACATGTTCCGCTACAGTAAGACTCATGTAAATTCTCTGAATGAACAATATAACGTAAACTGTAATTACATTCAAAGGTCTCAAAATTTAGAGCGCAATGAAGTCCTGACATGACGCACACACAAATAGAACAACACAAGCTTCACGGTACTATTCACAGGATATTCATCTTTATCATCATCAAGATCCCCATAGCATAATAATCATTTCAATCTTCATTAAGCCCGCACATACCAAGTTTGTGTATCGTACACGCTTGTTATTCCATACAATAAAGTGTGAGATTTGCAATTTACTAGAAGTTCTACTGCTGGTATATGAGCGTTAAGAAACACTAACAACAATATACAGCAGCGCAAAACATTACATAAACAGAACAATACAAACGCCTTTTCCCCATGCTTAGTTGATACACGAACAATCAAAATTATGATCCCGAATAATCCATTTCAGTCTCCTGGTTTTAGTTAATATATAAAAGACACTTCTGGATGAATCTAAGATTCGCAAATGAAATATAATATAGAAAATGATGTATGGGGACAAATTTAAAAGATTATTTGTGAAAGCTTAAAGCTTTTAAAATGATATATGACATAACATTAATCCTATCACATTTATGTTAGTGTACGTATGTACATGTACTATATAGATGTTGCTGGTATACGTGAATGGATATAAATTTAAATTTTATTGAACAAATTATGTGTCGTTTACGATACTAAATACATTCAACTTAAATGTTGAGCCGTATAATAAAAGAAGAACGAATATCGATTTGCTGGCTGGTTTCTCGTTCTGTGTGAGGGAAGACAGTCTAATGTTCGAAACGGTATGAAAGTATTTGGTTCTTGCTTCATACATAAACAATGATCAGATTTCAACTAATTCATTCAGTTCATTCCACAATTCATTTCAAAATATTGCCAAACATCCGTCCCTGAAGACCTGAAAATGTTACGCTTCATTTATAATATAATTCCATATCTAGGAAATGTAACCTGGAAAGCCCGATTATCGGTTTTCCCCGGTTACCGGGAATTTTTGTTTTCGTTTACCGGTAGCTTTAACCTGACTTTATTTAAGCACATTATCGTCAATTCTACCAGGGCGCCAGCACAAAAAACCACCTAATTGTTTGGAGATTGAAATTTCGACTGTCGGCCACTAGCATTTACTTTCTGCGCGAAAACCAAAAATGTCCCTACGAGCAGACTGAGAAATTTTCTGGTAATTTTTCTGTCATTTACCGGTTTTCCCGTTTCCCGGTTTTTAAATATCGATGGTAAATACATTTCCTAGAGTCATATCTGATTTTAGTAAGCATTAAGAGGCACCGGCACTTAGCTAAAATTGTAGCCTACATTTGCGTGTTTCGTATTTCATTTTTGTTAATATCTTTTCATCAGAATCCTTTTTGAAAAATGTGCGACCGCAATTCCGACCACGAATGTGTTAGCTTTCAACAGAAAATAGTTTTGGTTGTAGTCGTTTGACCAGCTCTGAGAAAAGTGAGCAGTTTAATGAAATTTTCATAAATTGCACATTGTTCTCAGAGCTGGTCAAATTGCTGCAACCAAATCTATTTTCTGTTGAAAGCTAACACATTCGTGGTCGGAATTGCGGTCGTACATTTTTCAAAAAGGATTCTGGTGGAAAGATATCATCAAAAGTAAACCAAAATCCAGTATTTAAAAATCGCCCTAATGTATGCTTTTCGGCAAAGTAGCGGTGCCTCTTAAGAACTAAAACGATTATCTAGAATTATGAGTTCTGCTCTGTTTTGGACTACTGATTCTAGGCAATTTCATTTGCTGTAGTCCGAATGAAGTGAGAGAGGCGAAAACTCCAGAAAAATCTCAAAACGCCATTATTTTTGCCTTGATAACTACTACTCTTTGTTTGATAAGAGTACTTTAAAGAAGAAGGACACAACTCGGGAACATTTATCAGATTTATCAGTCAATTCGCAATGGTATTCGTATGTTCTTCATTTTATTTGGCCGTTGTCATTACCCCCGGCCTTACCCTGTGACAGCAATTGCCAGATTCGTACAAAATAATATTCAAATATTCCTAAGTCATCTTCAACGACGTGATTAATCGATTGTCCAGTGTATCCTTTCATATACTAAGACACAAAACATAATGTTAAACCTAAATGAAGTAAAAGATTTCACATTGGATAACGAGAAGAAATAGACGTTTTTATGATGATAAATGGCGATACATTGTTTTCTGTGCTTGAAGAGGCCTTATCAGATTCACTTTTTAAATTTTAAAACGCTTGGATGTCATTTCTTCTAGTTAATAAAGATCAACCCTTAATGTTGTGAATCTATAAGCCAATTTCAAAACTTCAATTTCCCCAATTTCTCTTACATTCGATGTGGGAGTATAGGACGACAATGGAGATGCGTGTAGCGAGATAAAAATTGCTCACTTCGTATGTTCATCGAAATTTAAATTAATTTCAGCAACAAAATTAAATTGTATTGTAATAACGTTGCCGAACAATAAATTTATTTTGTGTGTATAAAGAAATAACAATACGGTGTCACCAGCTACAACGTATCATGGTAAAATGTCATCAAGAAGAAAACCCCATAAAACAAGGGAAATTGCCTAGAGTGTCATACAAAATAAAACCGCTCCTGTGACGATAATATTATGTGTTGAATGGTGATGTTTGTGCCAATATTTATTCACAGCGTTTCTAATTCAATAACATGTGCCATGAAGTGTGAAGATAATGGAATAGCATCTTTTGTTACGTTACAATCATCTATGTAAAGATAAAATAATGACTATGTGTGTATATATTTGTGGTGGCGTATTACACATTACATCCTACAGAGACTTGGATTAAAACTGTTCCAGTTGAATTTAATCAACGTGCTTTGTATTTGTCATTTATAAGCACACTCCATTTCTCCACACGGCAGTTTCCACTGTTTATCAATGAAATTCCTATGTGTTTTACCAGTTAAATTCTGAATGAAGACGCAAGTGATGTCATTATAAGGATAATTATTAACGAATTGTTAAAGGATTTAATTTGTATGGATAGCTATCAGTTTGCATGTGTTATACTTTCAGAGTCTCTCCAAAATCGACAGAAAGCCTTGGATTGAAATGTTTCTTCGACTTCCTCAATTACCAAACAGTTTTTAGATGTCAACTGATGGCCCACTTTCGAAAGGTCTAATAAGTCTATAATTTATAAAGTGCTTAGTCCACTCAATTCACATTTCATCTTATGAATATTATCCTTTCTCAGACGGCAAGCATAACACAGCAGTATAATTGTCGGGTCTATTGCGTCTTAAGATCTGCAAAAAATGTATGCAAAAATGTGTACTTCAATTGTTTGAACATTAATTTTGCTTCTGATAATAAGTTGCAGATTGTCATTTATTTTGTTCGTAGCTCTTGTTGCATTCATAGCAGATGCATAGATGCACTTTCAAGCTAAGCATACATACTACAACTTAGTAAATAAATGTTTAACACAAATGAAGTACAAGATTTTGTATCAAGGGCAGTTGTTTCAAGACATCAAAAGTCCATGATATTTTTGGGATAAATGACTCTAGAGGTAATCGCGGGTTCCATGCCGTATGGGCAAGTGGCCACAAATAGTTTAGACAGAGTTGTATACTTGACTTAGGTTTTAAATGAACGTAATTTCATCCAAATTAGTTCAGCGTAAATTTTGTAAAAAATCGCGATTTCGACATTTGAAGATCTGCCACTTCCTACCAAATGCTGTTAGAGAGTCTATTTTAAAGACCAAAGCCTATCTCGGCTGGTAGATCCCTTTCTACCATGTCAGTTCAACATTTAAATTAATTATTTTCCAAATGATGAATTTCAACGTTTAAATTAATTATTTTCCAAATGATGAATTTCAACGTTTAAATTAATTATTTTCCAAATGATGAATTTCAACGTTTAAATTAATTATTTTCCAAATGATGAATTTCAACGTTTAAATTAATTATTTTCCAAATGATGAATTTCAACGTTTAAATTAATTATTTTCCAAATGATGAATTTCAACGTTTAAATTAATTATTTTCCAAATGATGAATTTCAACGTTTAAATTAATTATTTTCCAAATGATGAATTTTAACGTTTAAATTAATTATTTTCCAAATGATGAATTTCAACGTTTAAATTAATTATTTTCCAAATGATGAATTTCAACGTTTAAATTAATTATTTTCCAAATGATGAATTTCAACGTTTAAATTAATTATTTTCCAAATGATGAATTTCAACGTTTAAATTAATTATTTTCCAAATGATGAATTTCAACGTTTAAATTAATTATTTTCCAAATGATGAATTTCAACGTTTAAATTAATTATTTTCCAAATGATGAATTTCAACGTTTAAATTAATTATTTTCCAAATGATGAATTTCAACGTTTAAATTAATTATTTTCCAAATGATGAATTTCAACGTTTAAATTAATTATTTTCCAAATGATGAATTTCAACGTTTAAATTAATTATTTTCCAAATGATGAATTTCAACGTTTAAATTAATTATTTTCCAAATGATGAATTTCAACGTTTAAATTAATTATTTTCCAAATGATGAATTTCAACGTTTAAATTAATTATTTTCCAAATGATGAATTTCAACGTTTAAATTAATTATTTTTTTTTTAAATTAATTATTTTCCAAATGATGAATTTCAACGTTTAAATTAATTATTTTCCAAATGATGAATTTCAACGTTTAAATTAATTATTTTCCAAATGATGAATTTCAACGTTTAAATTAATTATTTTCCAAATGATGAATTTCAACGTTTAAATTAATTATTTTCCAAATGATGAATTTCAACGTTTAAATTAATTATTTTCCAAATGATGAATTTCAACGTTTAAATTAATTATTTTCCAAATGATGAATTTCAACGTTTAAATTAATTATTTTCCAAATGATGAATTTCAACGTTTAAATTAATTATTTTCCAAATGATGAATTTCAACGTTTAAATTAATTATTTTCCAAATGATGAATTTCAACGTTTAAATTAATTATTTTCCAAATGATGAATTTCAACGTTTAAATTAATTATTTTCCAAATGATGAATTTCAACGTTTAAATTAATTATTTTCCAAATGATGAATTTCAACGTTTAAATTAATTATTTTCCAAATGATGAATTTCAACGTTTAAATTAATTATTTTCCAAATGATGAATTTCAACGTTTAAATTAATTATTTTCCAAATGATGAATTTCAACGTTTAAATTAATTATTTTCCAAATGATGAATTTCAACGTTTAAATTAATTATTTTCCAAATGATGAATTTCAACGTTTAAATTAATTATTTTCCAAATGATGAATTTCAACGTTTAAATTAATTATTTTCCAAATGATGAATTTCAACGTTTAAATTAATTATTTTCCAAATGATGAATTTCAACGTTTAAATTAATTATTTTCCAAATGATGAATTTCAACGTTTAAATTAATTATTTTCCAAATGATGAATTTCAACGTTTAAATTAATTATTTTCCAAATGATGAATTTCAACGTTTAAATTAATTATTTTCCAAATGATGAATTTCAACGTTTAAATTAATTATTTTCCAAATGATGAATTTCAACGTTTAAATTAATTATTTTCCAAATGATGAATTTCAACGTTTAAATTAATTATTTTCCAAATGATGAATTTCAACGTTTAAATTAATTATTTTCCAAATGATGAATTTCAACGTTTAAATTAATTATTTTCCAAATGATGAATTTCAACGTTTAAATTAATTATTTTCCAAATGATGAATTTCAACGTTTAAATTAATTATTTTCCAAATGATGAATTTCAACGTTTAAATTAATTATTTTCCAAATGATGAATTTCAACGTTTAAATTAATTATTTTCCAAATGATGAATTTCAACGTTTAAATTAATTATTTTCCAAATGATGAATTTCAACGTTTAAATTAATTATTTTCCAAATGATGAATTTCAACGTTTAAATTAATTATTTTCCAAATGATGAATTTTAACGTTTAAATTAATTATTTTCCAAATGATGAATTTCAACGTTTAAATTAATTATTTTCCAAATGATGAATTTCAACGTTTTTAATTTTTTATTTTAATTAATTATTTTCCAAATGATGAATTTTAACGTTTAAATTAATTATTTTCCAAATGATGAATTTCAACGTTTAAATTAATTATTTTCCAAATGATGAATTTCAACGTTTAAATTAATTATTTTCCAAATGATGAATTTCAACGTTTAAATTAATTATTTTCCAAATGATGAATTTCAACGTTTAAATTAATTATTTTCCAAATGATGAATTTTAACGTTTAAATTAATTATTTTCCAAATGATGAATTTCAACGTTTAAATTAATTATTTTCCAAATGATGAATTTCAACGTTTAAATTAATTATTTTCCAAATGATGAATTTCAACGTTTAAATTAATTATTTTCCAAATGATGAATTTCAACGTTTAAATTAATTATTTTCCAAATGATGAATTTCAACGTTTAAATTAATTATTTTCCAAATGATGAATTTTAACGTTTAAATTAATTATTTTCCAAATGATGAATTTCAACGTTTAAATTAATTATTTTCCAAATGATGAATTTCAACGTTTAAATTAATTATTTTCCAAATGATGAATTTCAACGTTTAAATTAATTATTTTCCAAATGATGAATTTCAACGTTTAAATTAATTATTTTCCAAATGATGAATTTTAACGTTTAAATTAATTATTTTCCAAATGATGAATTTCAACGTTTAAATTAATTATTTTCCAAATGATGAATTTCAACGTTTAAATTAATTATTTTCCAAATGATGAATTTCAACGTTTAAATTAATTATTTTCCAAATGATGAATTTCAACGTTTAAATTAATTATTTTCCAAATGATGAATTTCAACGTTTAAATTAATTATTTTCCAAATGATGAATTTCAACGTTTAAATTAATTATTTTCCAAATGATGAATTTCAACGTTTAAATTAATTATTTTCCAAATGATGAATTTCAACGTTTAAATTAATTATTTTCCAAATGATGAATTTCAACGTTTAAATTAATTATTTTCCAAATGATGAATTTCAACGTTTAAATTAATTATTTTCCAAATGATGAATTTCAACGTTTAAATTAATTATTTTCCAAATGATGAATTTCAACGTTTAAATTAATTATTTTCCAAATGATGAATTTCAACGTTTAAATTAATTATTTTCCAAATGATGAATTTCAACGTTTAAATTAATTATTTTCCAAATGATGAATTTCAACGTTTAAATTAATTATTTTCCAAATGATGAATTTCAACGTTTAAATTAATTATTTTCCAAATGATGAATTTCAACGTTTAAATTAATTATTTTCCAAATGATGAATTTCAACGTTTAAATTAATTATTTTCCAAATGATGCATTTCAACGTTTAAAATTAATTATTTTCCAAATGATGAATTTCAACGTTTAAATTAATTATTTTCCAAATGATGAATTTCAACGTTTAAATTAATTATTTTCCAAATGATGAATTTCAACGTTTAAATTAATTATTTTCCAAATGATGAATTTCAACGTTTAAATTAATTATTTTCCAAATGATGAATTTCAACGTTTAAATTAATTATTTTCCAAATGATGAATTTCAACGTTTAAATTAATTATTTTCCAAATGATGAATTTCAACGTTTAAATTAATTATTTTCAAATGATGAATTTCAACGTTTAAATTAATTATTTTCCAAATGATGAATTTCAACGTTTAAATTAATTATTTTCCAAATGATGAATTTCAACGTTTAAATTAATTATTTTCCAAATGATGAATTTCAACGTTTAAATTAATTATTTTCCAAATGATGAATTTCAACGTTTAAATTAATTATTTTCCAAATGATGAATTTCAACGTTTAAATTAATTATTTTCCAAATGATGAATTTCAACGTTTAAATTAATTATTTTCCAAATGATGAATTTCAACGTTTAAATTAATTATTTTCCAAATGATGAATTTCAACGTTTAAATTAATTATTTTCCAAATGATGAATTTCAACGTTTAAATTAATTATTTTCCAAATGATGAATTTCAACGTTTAAATTAATTATTTTC